>NW_024881946.1:265000-519316 GCF_019059575.1 Amphibalanus amphitrite | reverse complement strand
GCGGAAACCGGTAGCTCCGGCATCTATGATCAGCCGATTTACGCGGCTAAATACGCTTTGTGAATGCCATACATGACACAGTGAAAGAAATAACAGCAATCAATCTGTATTCTGCGTAACACGTGACACCCCTATCAGCATAAATAGCAGGATATCAGCATGACATGCGACTGACGCTAAGCACTTTAAAGCCCGGGAAGGGTGAGGCTGGAGTGCCGTCCGCCACCCGGTCCTGGTGCCGAGGAGAGACGCGGCACTCAGGATGACTGGGCGGTTCGGGAGACATCTGCCCCTATTCAGACAGAGGCAGTCGACCGTGGACGGAGGGAGCCTCCACGGCGGCGGGACTGGTGTGCGTCCGCTTCAGAACAGTACGTCGGTATAACTTGGGCGCCTTCAGCAGGGAAAACAGGACAAGGGAATACGATATACAAAAGGCATGCTCATATCATATGCATATTTAGTGGGTAATTGCTTTGTCAAAGTTCAGCTCTGACTTTGGATTCTCAAATGGTTAAATTCGAGTGTTGTCAGCCGAGCCGAGAGGACGTGCGCCATTTTTGCCGTGTTGATCGATTTTGATGCGGGGAGTTAGGAAGAGTATTGCTTAGTAATTCAAGTTAGTTTAGCAATAGTTGATTGAATTCTTTTTTTTTTTCTCATTTCTGTTCCTTTTTCACCTAGGCCTGATATTTCAGTTTCGTTGCTACTCTGGGTCAGATTTGTGATTAAGCTACTGCTAGTGAGTTAACTCGGCCTACGCCCTACGTCAAGTTGTTTTTTGAGTTGTTTTTCATAAGTTTCTAGTTTTCTTTTCCACTTTTTTCTGGGGAGTCTAATGGGAGAGTGCTGATATTGAAAATTGGTATCTGAGATAGTGAGTAAGGAGACTGCTGCCTTACGTGAGGAGATTAAACTTGTGAAAAATGAACAAAAAAAGATGGGTGAGGAGATTGAAAAACTTAAAAAAGAAAACAAAAAGCTGCGTGATGATCTAACCCAGGTTGACAGAAATTTGGACCAGGCCGAGCAGTATATAGGAAAACTTCCCTTATTCTGGGGGGCTCTTTCCCCGAATACAAGGAGGGGGAAACTACAAATGAGACAAGAAGGCAGCCCTGACTGTGATCAAGGAAAAACTCAAAGTTGATCTAAAGGGCCAGATCACTGCATGCCACCGACTGAAAAACAAAAAGCGTGTCATAGTCAAATTCCAGGATCAAGATGACAGAGAGGCAGTGTACCAAGCTAAGTTTGAGCAAACAGGTGAATGGAAAGATAAAGTAACGGTACATGAAAACTTAACTGAAAAAAGAGCAAAGATGGTTTCACTTCTGGAGGAAATGAGAAAGAAGAAGGAGATAGTCAACTACTATACAAAACGGAAACATCATGGCTAGAGATGACACAGACAAGCGCTACAGCCTCATCCAACCATGGTTCACTCCAGAGGAGATCAAAGCCATCACCCACAATGCACCCCTCCGTCAGGTTCAACGCCTCATGCAGTCACAGACCCTGCAAAACATCCCACCTGGATCAGTGTCCCGCAGAACAGCAAACCTTGAGGAGTATGTGGTTGCCTCAGCTCGCCAGACAAGGCAGTCCAAAAAATAAGAGCAAGTAAAATACTCAGCAAACCGGGGTACCTATCTGGATGGACCGTTCTGTTGCTTCCCCGGCTGCCACCTGCTACCTATTTGATATAACTGAATGCCCTGACACTGGCATTTGTGAGTGGACTGGACATGCACTGCTGTGGGGTGGCTATGTAGCCTGACAAATTGGTACAGGTGGCCCTATAATGGACCTGATGAGATGCACATTGCACCAGCACTTATACCCACAGATTGTACAACTGTGATACATCATTACTTGTGCTGAGCTGAGCATGGACAGCTACCGTCTGTCATCCACCCTGCACCAGAGCCTCCCTCAGGGTGTACATACATATATCATGCATTAACACATCAATGAGCCCTCCAGGCATGCATCGGCTAGCTCTGCCATTGTGCAATTGGAGCTACGTGGATGCATGTGGAATGAATGTGAGTATGGATGGATGAATGTGTTGCTGAGCAAGCAACATGCCTGGCAGAAAGGCAGTTTTAAAAGTCTTATCACTGGAGACTGGAGGTGCTCCTAAAACAAGATTATTTAAACAAGTAACAGCATTGGGTTACACAAACCTTGAGGGGGTGCCCTTAGGGTGCGATCTAAATGCTCAAAAGTGCACTGAAGCAGTCATTGCCCTGTACTGGCAAGAAATACCTGTCGGCCTACTGGCTACAAATAATGCAGTGCAAAACTCACAGACACATACATCTGCCATAGTGTCCCTTATATCTGGGATCTTTCTACTCGGAAATCAAGCAATATTTTGCAAACGTCCGGCAGCCGGTGGCGTGGGGAGTGGTCCCTCAGGGTTGGGGTGCTCAGGTTGTGCTAATTGATAAGGATAATGCCTATAATGAAAATGATAATGGCATGGAAATAGCTGCATGTTGCATGGACTTGTAAACGAGCTGCTGCAACTTAACTACACTCCAATTCCTGAATTTTCCTAATCCTCACATGTAAACCTTATGTATCCAAACAAGCTAACCTTCTTAAGTTCTTATTTTCAATACATACCTATTAGTTAAAAATTATGTGCACTATAGCGGTGATGTTCTGTTTTTGCATAAAGAGCTTGAAAGTGTACTAGCTCTGTATTCTTGTACATTTTGACAAATTTATATACTCAAACAAACATTCTTCTTCTCTTCTCTTTAGACTCCCCAAAAAGTAAACAGCGAACAAAACAGTTGACTGCACTGTCTGCCCTGGGACCAGCCTGAGTTAACGGTGCAGCCTTTTGGGCCGACCTTGACCAGAGGTGGGGCAGGGCCCATCAGTGTGGTTTACTTAGTAGGTAAATCTCAATTAGGACAGTCAATTCCTGATATTCCCTGTAGTCAAGTGCATTTTTCTGATTTGTTTTTGTATGAACTTGAAAACTAGCACCAACTACCCTTTGTCACTAGATCAGAACATATTTTCACCTTTTCAGCAAATTGGTCCATCTGACAACAATGAATCGTATCATTTTTATAAATATCAGAACAAACTGTAGATATTATAGCATCCCTCACAGTCCCACTCAAACAAGTGTGAAAAATGCAAGTAGGGGACCCGGGAGGTATGGGCCGGTTTTGTGAAAAGGCAATTTTCTTCCAGTGGGCAGTGGCTACACCCGGTTTTTCACTCTGTGCACGTGAAATTGCCTTTCGCCTGCAAAGTGTGCCTGATATTAGGCATCTGGGATCAACTATTTTGTCTCGAGATAAGTTTTAATAAATCATGCGCTTTTTCGATCCATCAAAATACACCGGGTATGGGCCATGGCCCGGGAGGTATGGGCCGGTGCCATGTTTCATATCCTTTTCTCGACAATGAGAACAATACTCGTAGCTGGTATCTACTTTGATCTCTCTTAGAGCCCAGGAACCGCATAAGCGGCGAACAGCTTACTTCATGGAGGTCACTTGGGCACATATGTATTTTAGTAAACTCAATCATGCACCATGAGATAAAATATAATATTTTTCTGTTCGAATGAAATCTGGAGCTATATTTTCAACCTTGCGCGACAAAATAAAACTTATTGAAGATGACACTCAATGAAAGCATCTTTTTATTGATTTAGGATCAACAGGGGTGGGTGGCCCGAACCTCCCGGTTAGGACGCCAGAATTTGCGTAGCATCTCCGCTCACAATCTTGCAAGACAGCTTCAAATTGTCTATCCAGCCTTAATTGGCATGCTTTAAACTTAATGTTAGCATTGGTCTGACATCATAAAACGAGCCTGGTTCAAATTTATCACGAATTTTCTGTATGTACAGTATTTTACTCGAAGAGGCAAAAACGTTTTATCACCGCTCATTGCCAAGGAAGACTGAGGAAGATTTTGAAAATCACGTGGGTTGTATAACGGAATGGCTGCTACCAGTTTACGCGGTCAAATGTGTAAAAACACGCAACACTTCTTCAAAACTGCGATGGCCCATACCTCCAGGGGGCCCATACCTCCCGGGTCTCCCCTACCCATCTCAGCATTATACACATCAATGCCAGGTCAATATTTTCAGATGATAAGTTTACTGAATTTGAAACTTTTCTCCACCAATCAAACTGTGATTGGTCATTGATATGTGTATCAGAAACCTGGTTATCCAAAGAAAATGAACAAAGAAGACTGCTAGATGGTTATGTAGGATTCTTTGATAGTAGAAAAGTAGGGGCAGGGGGAGGTGTTGCAATCTACATAAAAATGATGTTATACGAAAAGTACAACTGCTGCCTTTAACTATGTCCTGCACAGAGTCTTTGACAGTAGAGTGTGAATTAAAAAACAATTTTTCCTTTATCATTTCCCAAGTTTACAAACCTCCCAGCCTTAGCCATAATGCCTTTATTGACGAGCTGAGTGATATGCTGGAAGGGATAAAAATAGAGAAAAAAACTACATTCATATGTGGTGACTTCAATACTGACTTACTGAATGTCAGCCATGGTGGGGCACCTCTTGAATTTTTCAATAATTTTGCATCTTCTAGCTTTTTACCAATAATATCCAAACCAACAAGAGCCAGCGATCTATCTGCAACATTAATTGACAACATATTTACAAATAACCTTTCTATTATTGAAAAAAGTGGCATTATTATTGACGATACAGGTGACCATTTCCCCATTTTTGGAATCATCAAAACTGATAAGATCATTCACAATATAGGTAACAGGGAATCTGTTGTGGTATTTGACTACCACAAAATCCAAGATTTTAAAGAGCACCTGGTCAGTCGCTTATTAAATTTTGATACAGTCAGGGATCCTGAAGTGGCTTGTGAAACCCTAATTGAAGCTTACCGATCAGGAATAGATAGGTATAGTCATCAGTATACACCAAGTCGTAAAACTAGTTCCATTAAGCCCTGGATAACTCCTGCTATATTGAGCTCGATACAGCATAGATGTAGTCTCTTCAAGGCCAAATTAAAAGAGCCTACAATTGAAAACAAAAATAGATACAACAAATACAGAAACATATTGAATAATGTGATCCGCAAAGCAAAGCAAAAGTTCATAGAAGAGGAACTTGAGCAACACAAATATGAAAGCAAAAAAATGTGGGATACTATGATGAAATATACTGTTGGCAAAAACCAAAAAAATTACCCTCTTCTTTCCAACATAATAACACAGTTATTGAAAAAGAATCTGAAATAGCTGAAAATTTCAATGCTTTCTTTAGTTCCATTGGAAAGAAGATCCAACAGGGACTTGGAAGAGACAGTGATCACTCGCATTCAATTATTGAAAGCTGCAGAAATAACACGAGAATTGTCCAACCAATTAGTAGAGAAGAGCTTATCAGTATCATTAAAGGTATGAAGAATGTAGGATCTGGTTATGATGGCATTAATGCTAAATTATTCAAATTGACATACACAACAATATTAGAGGATCTTGTTCACTTCTACAACCTATGTCTCAGCTCTGGTACATTCCCATCATTGCTAAAAATTGCAGTGATTAATCCAATTTATAAATCAGGTAATAGAACGCATATGAATAACTACCGCCCCATTAGTATTCTTCCCTACATGTCTAAAATACTCGAAAAAGTAATTTATACCAGGGTTGCAGCACACCTAGAAAAAAAACAATATACTTAGTTCAGATCAATTTGGTTTCAGACCGGGACACTCAACTTACATGCCCATCCTTCTGCTGCAGAACATGGTGCTTGAGGGCTTTGAGCAAAACATGATTTCTTGTGGCATATTTTTAGATTTAAAAAAGGCTTTTGACACAGTAGACCACTCAATTTTATGCAACAAACTCAAAGCATATGGCATCACAGACAAACTCTTTTCAATTATTAGCTCCTTCTTAACAAACAGATATCAAAGTGTCAAATTCAACAATACCATGTCTGGCCTGCAAAGAATAGCAGTGGGCGTGCCCCAAGGCTCTATCCTTGGCCCACTCCTTTTTATTCTTTTTATTAATGATTTCCCTAATATTTCTACCAAATTCAAATCTTTGCTTTATGCAGATGACACAACATTGGTATTTCAAGGAAAAAGCTATGCTGACTTGCAGTCTACATTAAATGAGGAAGTTCCCAAAATTTGCAAATGGCTCCATACAAATAAATTAGCTCTGAACACGGATAAAACTTCTTTCCAGATATACAGCAATCAGAAAGATAAAGCCACCATTAATATCCAAATGAATGGAATTACAATTAAAGAAACACAAACAGTGAAATACCTTGGTGTATTAATCGATAATGACCTCAAATGGAAAAGTCACATCAATTGCACTTCAAACATCATAAGCCGGAATATTGGTATAATTGGTCGCTCCAGGCATTTTCTAAACAGAAAGCATAGACTTTTTTATATAACGCTTTGGTTCTACCATACCTAAACTACTGCTGTCTCCTTTGGGGTTACTCATCAAAAACGCATATGCTTAAACTAGTCACCCTTCAAAAAAAGATTATCAGAATTATTGATGACCAGCCCAGGCTGGCTCACAGTAGTCCAATTTTTGCCAAACTAAAGCTACTCAAACTAGAAGACATTGCCCAACAGCAAACCATATCACTCATGTATAATATATCCATCTGAGATCACCATTACCCATCATTTCCCTCTTCCAGCCAGCCCAACCCGGTAATAGAGAAAGCAGAAACACAAAACATTTTATGGAGCCATTTACAAGCAAATTATACCGCACCCAGACGTTAGCCTGGATTGGTCCACGAATTTGGAACTCAATGATTGCAACGCATTTCCCATCCATTAGAGCTGAACCTGTATCAAAAAGAACAATAAAAGAAACATCGAAGCAGCTTATGATAGCTGAATACTAACTCCATAGCAATTATAGGTCTATTGGGATGTGGACAGGATGCTGTGAACGACTTACGAAGGAATGAATGCACGCATACAGGGTAACCGCGTAAGCTAATTAACGTAAAAGCGGGCTCCGCCGGCCTGTGGCGGAGCCCTGCGTTGCCGAGCATTGGGCCCCCCCCCTATAACCCATCCGGGCCAACCTGGGTACCGGTCCCACTTGAAAGGGACCGGTCGGCCGTCCGGGCGGGCGGGGCGCCGGCCTGTCGGGTCGGGTCGGCGCTCCCTCGCCCGGGCGGTGGTTAGGGGGCACCCTCGGGAAAGATGTTTTTCCGGGGGTGCGGGCGGGGGCTCGCGGCCCGCCTGGCCGTCAAACATTAAAACTTACTGTAGGATAGTAGTTCTCTTGCCCGTCTCTCCTTCCCAACTGTATTCCTTTCCGTCTTTTTTCCTCTCTCGTTGATGTTACCTCTCATTTTCGTTATATTGCATTATTTTCTACCCAGCCACCTCGGAACTGGCCTCTGTGGGCTGTCTGACGACAAGCTCTGCTTAGTTGGACAGCTTTACGGAGGCTCAGTGAATGACCTTGCTTGAATTTGACCAGAAATGTTACCTACGACCATCCACCATGTATGTATGAGTGCTCCCTCTAATCCCTTCCTCCCACTAACAATACCCTGTGTAAGTGTGCATCAGTGGGTGTTCCTGGCGTAGAAGGGCAGTCACCAACTGTTTTCAGTTGTGACTACTTTGCTTCTCTTAAGCTACTATATTAACAGCATGCATTCTCCACTGATATTACTCTCGTTTTTTGCTTTTTTTTGTTTTTTCCTTACTCTTAGCTGGGAGTGCTTTAAAAAAAAAAAATCTTCATGTAACAGCCTTCACTCGGCAGATTTTGTTGCGGAGATCCTGAACTTTCTCCTCAAACCAGGATATTACGTATAGACGGTAAGATTTAGAGTCCAATGTCTACATAGCCGATGACGGTCCCCAACCGAACTGTTCAATGATCACCGCCAACTGACATTTACTGCGCCGTTTTCAACAGAAACGAATCGCGAGCGCCGAGCCGGCTCAAGTCTGACTCTGGAATCAGCTCGCGAATCGGGCATTCTCCTCACAGAAGTAATGGGGCAGGCTTTTTCAGAAACATTCCTAAAAGGTCACGCACGTTTCCATTCCACTCATACAAGGCTCAAAATCTGGAAGTGGGCGGGTTAACCCTCGCCGGACCTATTGGTTTTCTACATACGCGCCGGCCGAGGGGGGGGTACGACCCCCCCCCTCGCCGTTTCGCCCCTGGTGGAGCTAGCGCGTCGCGGAAAAAACGAGCGTGTGCGCCGTTACGAGACGCAGAGATTGGTACCCGATTTTAAGGTCCTAGGTCAACCGGTGACCTCTGAGGTCAGGTCAAGTGCCCCAAGGTACGGTTCAGTTTTTTGGTGAATAACTTCGCAAAAAACGGCCGCAGAGCGCCGATTTTGGCAGCATCGTGTTCGCCTCGCTCAGGCGCGTCGAATGATATACTTTTTGTCCGGGTCAGGTCAACTTGGGGTGTTGACCTCAGGTCAAGGTCAGGTCAGCACCCCCAGGTCACGAAGTTGGTCGAAAGAGGTCATGTCGCATATCATTCGATTCGGCAGGTCTTCCTGAGTCCATTGGTGGCTTTCCCGACTCGCTAGCTCAATTTGATCAAGAGTTATTGACGAAAAACTAATATGACCTTGATGACGTCATAAATGACGTCACGCAAGGTCAACATTGCAAAAGTGACGCATCTAACCTTGCAAGGAGTGCATCAAATCACGATTCTGTGTGCTTGAGATAGTTGGAGATCGTTCCCGGCGCCAGAATAGCAGTTTTCATTTTTCCCCATTGACCTATAATGGTGAGGTCACGAAAATGACCTGACCTCATATGACCTTTAGGAAAAATCCGAGAGATACAAGTTGTGAGACTCATAATGGATACTAGATCCTGCAAGTTTCATTTCCCTGTGACATCTCCTCTGGCAGTGAGGGCGTTGCGAAGTTGCGACATCTGAAGACCGTGCAGAGGTTCACTTATGACGTCATAGGTCAGTGACCTGACCTGACCCAAAAATGCGGTTGGTGTCAAAAGATGCGGCTTGGATCAAAGGTCAGGTATTCCAAGTTTCAGCTTTCTATCGCCAGCGTGTTCGGAGCTATCGCGAAAAAACCCTATGGGGGGGCGGCACCCGCCCCCCCCCCTCGGCCGGCGAGGGTTAAACTACATAACCGTCATCTGCCATGTCTTGTCAGTGTTTCTGTCTGCCATGTTTGTCAGTGAAAACGTTGAACATTCTCCTGCCAGTGTAATTTGTCCGTTTGATGAGGGCGCCGTTCCACAGATGGTATCTCGGTGCGTTCTCTGTTTCTCGACGTCCGGCGCCGAAAACGACCATCAATCACAGCATTTCACAACGGCGCATAAGCGCGCCCCATGACATTGGCGAGATGAATGCTGGTGGGCGAGCCATCCGCCGGCGGATACAGACGGATGTGGGCGGAAGGGATAGGGAAGGGATATAGCAAGGGATAGATACTATCTATCCCTTGCTATCCTATCCTATCCTATCTATTAGATAGGATAAGGATAGTCGATATATCGCCATCCACTTATCATTTGACAATATTCTGCATCAGCTGACATAAACTGGTCAATCTTAAATTTGAACCGAGGCTCTAAAACAACTTATGGACGAAATATTTGAAGAAAACGTGGCAGAATCGTTCCAGACAACGTATGAAGCTGGACAGCTTCTTTGCACTCAGTGAATACCATAGTTATCGAGTCAAAAGAACTTCATACTCTTATTATGAAAGGTCTGTGATCATTTGCAGATTAATTAGATACTCGCAGAAGCGAAGCAACAAAGCGATTTCAATAGGCATCATCAACAAATTTCGATGAATTTAATCACCATGTAATTAACACAGGTAGCTCAAACATTCGCCAAACATGCATTATCTCATCAATGTGGAAACACGACTGTACAGAATAGCATTACGATAATTTGCAAGTCAATTACGCCACCCGTCGCCTTCCAACGTCTTATCCATCGCACGGACACCTCTGTAAGCACACACAGCGATTGAAGCGTCGCTAACTCCCTTGTAAGCGCCACTGGGCCCCGCTGTAAGCCGTGTGCGGCCTCCAGTGCGGCCGCTCCGGCGCTATAATTAGTTAGTTGATCGGTCGGTGTATTTTCGGCAGAGTGCACCGTCCGCGACAGAGCCAACACCTGCTTCCTGTCAGTCACAGTCGTCCGAGCGTCCTCGAGGAGCGGAGAAAGTCTTACCGATGACCAATGTCAGACCTGGCCACAGCGATAGGTACTGAGAACATTGCATCGCGAGTTATGATGACGGATTGCGTGCGGTAAGCCTGATGAACAGCCGAATAAAAGAAAAACTGCAGTTTTGTTGCGGTAACGAGGTGCAATGAGCACTAGCGATTCGATTCGTGGGCTCATACAGGGTGTTTCATAATGAATGTCAATTTTAAACTGGGGAGTTCAAAAGAAAAAATGTGTCTAGCACGTGCAAACTTTCAAGCATTGTTGGAAATTGATGGACATTTTATAAATAGCATTCAATGCCATAGTTGTTGTCATTCTTTTTTCAGAACGGGATATGTCGGGTTCACCTCGCGGCTCGCCGTGCTCAAATGATTAATACGCCATTTTCGAAAGAACAGAAGGCGTGGATAGTGTTACAGCTCGGAAGCCTTAAGAACATCTCCAAATTTATGAGAAAGTTTCGGCTTCACTTTACAGTTAACCCTTCACTTTAAAGTTCACTTTAGACTTAGCAAGACTTCGTTGACTCCCCATGGACTGCGAAGAAGTGCTCCGGGCCGTGCGCCATATCCGTGGACGGGCCTGATAGTGCGTTGATCTTCACGGGGCTGTGGTGGAACCGTTTGTCTTGATAGAGAAAAGTGAACAGACAAAAATCAAATGTCCAAGTCTTCTGATGCATGTGAATCTAAAAATTATGCAAATATTTGTTTATATGTGTTGGCGCAGCGTATCCGGCGCCGATACTTCGGCTGACTGATCCTCGGAAGTGGAAGAACCAGCGGTTACAACGAACGAGTTTGTTTGTGTATTGTGGAACCAGCCGGCTCAGCTTTGGCTCAGCTGACCGTGTTATTCCGCAAAATGTCTTTGTTTGCTTGTTAGTTTTAGTTATGTGTTATTTTGAAGATTTTGTCAACGGCTAAATTAATAATTATAGTGGACAGGGCAGAACCTCGGTGAGTAATTTCATATACTTGCCTATCTACTACTGTTACGTTCCATATCCTCGGCGTTACGTTCCATATCCTCAGTAATTGTCAGTATTTGTGTCAGAATTTGTTATGACGAATGCTTGTTTACTTTTGTGTTTTGCTTTGTTTCAGAAACCACTTTTACACTCTCACTCGATCATGTTCAGTTCAAATATATCGTCAAGTTCATTTCAAATAAATCACAAGTGATGAGTCGGTGCGTTTAGAGATCTGACCGTCTAAGAATTGGAAGAACAGAAAGGTAGCCGGCGACAACAGTTTCGAGGTTTCACCTACATTGAGGTATGGACAAAATGGAGACATTATACAAACTCACTGTTCATGAGCTAAAAAACGAGCTGTCAAGAAGGGGCAGAGCCTGCAAGGGTATTAAGAAAGACGTTTTAGTGAGTCGTTTGAAAGATGTTTTGGAATCGGGAGGCACTACCGTGGCTGATTTTCTCACTGAGTTCAATGCATCAAAAGCTGCTGATCTTGCTGAATTTACCCGTGGCCTCACTAGTAGATCTAGAGACAATTTAGGATTTAATACTGTAGCTCCAGAGAAAGACTGTGCTCCTGATAAGCCCTGCAAGGATGCTGGTATAAATGTCAATGACAGTCAGGAGGCTGCTGAGGCTCAGTGGTTTGACACCAGAGATGACAACCACAAACGAGCTGCGTCTGAGGTAGCCAGCTCTATTGTGTCAATCGGGTCTACCTCATCGAGGCACTCCTCTTGTTCGCGCGCTTCTGTGTCGTCACTGAGGGCAAGGGAGCAGGCGAGGAAGGCAGGTCTCCGGGCAAGGATCGACATGCTAAAGGAGAAGCAGAAGTTGGAGGAGCAAGCAGTGGCGCAAGCAGTGGCAATGAAAATGAAGAAGGAAGAATTTAAGCTACGCATGGAAATCGCAGAGGCTGAAGCAAGGGAGCAGGTCTTTGCCGAAGAAGAAACGTCGGTCGATGCAAGAACAAGTCAACCACATCTGGTAAGATCTGCATCACTCATAAGCCATGCAGCATATGACAACGAACATGAAGAGAGTACAGCCATAGTGCATGCAAGGAAGAAGCTAGAAGGTGGTATGTAGAAGAAGAAGAGGCCAGAGAAAACAATTCTCCCAAGAATGATGACAGGGAAGGAGACACGCTGAAGGAAGCTGGAGAAGAAAGAAGCATGGATCAACGACAGGTGAGCAGTGAGACGTACCGTCGACACCACACAGGCACTCCTGACCCACCTCCAGAGAGGACAGTTACCGAATGTCGAAATTCCAGTGTTTAGCGGAGAGATAACAAAATACCGATCCTTCATCCGGGCCTTTGAAAGTCGCATTTTGTCGAAAACCGAAGATGACGAGGAGAAGCTGTTTTTCCTTGACCAGTACACCCGAGGAAAACCACGAGACGTTATAAGAGGCTGTTTGCACATGTCACCTGGTGCAGGATATCGGGAAGCTAGACGGCTGCTAGAGCAGAGGTATGGAGACGACGACTCTATCACGAATGCATTCGTCGACATGCTCATGGAGTGGCCCCTGGTGAAGCCTGGGGACGTAGAGAGCTTGGATAGATTCGCATTGACGCTCAGGTCCTGCCATAACGCAATGGGTGGAATCACATCAGAAGGGAGGGAAACCGACCACCCGAAGACGATGCGGAGAATACTTGGGAAACTTCCGTATCAGCTGCAAGACCAGTGGCGCCGTTTGGCTGACAGGATTCAAGAGGAAGAGAGGAGAAAGGCTAGGTTTGAAGACATCGTCAACTTCGTGGAAAAGGAAGTAAGAATACAAACCAATCCAATGTTTGGACGTCAACACAACAGCAAGAGCGGTGAGCTTGACGGTTCACGGAAGAACGTTCAAACCGTGTCGGCGACAGTCGTCGGAGCAGATTCTGGACGTCATCAGACCTCGCGAGTGTGCTTGTTCTGCTCCAGAGACCATTGGCTAGACCAGTGTGATGACCTTAGAACTTTGGCGCCTCATGAGAAGAACAAATTCATCAGAGAGAAGGGTCTTTGTTATGGGTGCTTGGGCAAGGGCCACCTGGTTAAGGAATGCGCAAAAAGAAGAACATGCACGATCTGCAAGATGCGGCATCCTACAGTGATGCACAACAGATCACCGTCATTGCCTGGTGCAAGCAATGATAATGACAACCACGAGGGGGACATCAGTCGGGACAACTCCAGTGCCAGCCAGTTGGTAACAAACGGCAGGGTAAAGCTAGACAGCGCTTTAAGGGCTAGCGCTGAGTCAACATCCACAATGATGGCAGTACTACCGGTAAAACTGCTCTGTTCGGATCACAGCAGTTCTGTGGAGACTTACGCATTTTTTGACAATGGAAGTTCGGCAACCTTCTGTTCGGAGTCTCTATTGAAGAAACTGAAAGCCGAGAGTAAAGAGATCAGGCTGTCGATGACTACTGCGTCCGTCGATAATCAGCAGCTAAACAGCCGTGTGGTCAGGGGCCTTGCGATTTCGGACATGAATGGCGATATCTGCATTCAGCTGCCTCCGACATACACCCTCAAATCCATTCCCGTGAAGTCAGGAGACATGGCATCGAACGACGAGCTGAAGCAGTGGACTTACCTGCAGGACATCCAGCTGACAAGAATCGACGCTGAGGTTGGCCTGTTGATTGGTAGCAACTGTCCTGAAGTGCTCCAGCCCCTGGAGGTGAGGCGTAGTGAAAATGGTGGACCATTTGCTGTTCGTACTGCGCTTGGATGGGTCATCCAGGGTCCAAGGCGAGGCTACCAAGCGGAGGCCGAGGGAGTGAAAGTAAACCGCATTCAAGCCGCTAGGGAAAATTCAGATCTGCATCGTAGCTTCATCGATCTTTACAATCAGGACTTTAGAGATCATGACAGCTCTGTAGAGGTGGGTCTGTCCAGGGAAGACCAGTTGTGGCTGAAAGAGGTGGAGAACGGAGTGCGGCACGTGAACGGACGCTATGAAATTCCACTTCCACTTCGGAATGCAGGTGCCTTTCCCAGCAATAAACAACAAGCGGAGCGTCGTGCAGAGGGTCTGAGGAAGCGGATGCTGCAGAGCGAGAAATATCTGACTGACTACAAGAAGTTCGTGAATGAGCTGGTTGAAAGGGATTATGCAGAGAAGGTAGGGGTGCGCACTTGGGAAGAACGTGGTACATGCCGCACCATGGCGTCTATCATCCCATGAAGCCGCAGAAGATTAGAGTTGTATATGACTGTTCTGCGAGCTATAAGGGCGTGTCGCTGAACGACAGGCTTCTGCAAGGACCCAATTTGACAAGTTCGTTAGTTGGAGTACTCTTAAGATTTCGCCAAGAACCGTTTGCCCTCATGGGAGACGTGGAGAAGATGTTTTATCAAGTCCGTGTACCTGTCCAGGACAGGAGTCTGCTTCGATTCCTTTGGTGGGCTGAAGGGGATTTGTCTCAACAGCTGGAGGAATACCAGATGAACGTCCATCTGTTTGGAGCAACTTCATCACCATCATGCGCAAACTTCGCACTACGAAGAACAGCCCAGGACTTTGGTGATCTGTATCGACCTGATGTGGCAAGGTGCATAGAGAGGAATTTCTATGTAGATGATTTTCTGAAATCTGCCGCAACTGAAGACGAAGCAGCTGACATCGCGCTACAGGTTCGTGATTGTTGTGCCAGAGGAGGCTTCAATTTGACTGGGTTTGTAAGCAACAGTGAGAAGGTCACGTCGCGTCTCCCGCAGGCAGATTGTGCACTGACTCGCACAATGAGCCTCTCTTGTGGTACGCCATCTTCACAGAGGGCACTCGGAGTGCAATGGGACATCATCAATGACACCATGAGTTTTCGTGTCGAGATTGATCCAGGACCACCTACGAGAAGAGGAATCTTGTCTACCGTCAGCGCCGCCTATGATCCTTTGGGATTAGGTGCTCCATTCATTTTGCCAGCGAAGTTCATCCTCCAGGACCTGTGTCGTCTTAACTTGGGATGGGATGACAATATCCCTGAAGAGCATGCTGAGAGATGGACGCAATGGTGCAACGACCTGAAGGAGCTGAAACAGTTCAGTGTGAGCAGGAGTCTGTCACCTGCTGACTGCAAGGCGGTGAGTCGTCAGTTGCACCACTTTGCGGACGCCAGTGAGAGAGGATACGGCACTGTCAGTTACATCAGACTGGTGGACGAAGAGGGGAAGATTCGCACGTATTTGCTGATGAGCAAAGCAAGAGTGGCACCGTTAAAAGTATGCACTATCCCTCGGCTCGAACTCTCCGCAGCTGCCCTAGCCGTTCAGATGAACACCCTGTTGCTATCGGAACTCGAAGTACCGATGGACGCCGTCTTCTTCTGGACAGATAGCATCTCAACCCTCAGATATATACAGAATAAGACCTCGAGGTTTCAAACCTTCGTGGCGAACCGGCTCTCGATCATACATGCTGGCTCGAATCCCGATCAGTGGAAGTACGTGCCGTCATCTCTCAATCCTGCTGACGACGTGTCACGTGGTCTCACGGCGCGACAGTTCCTCGACTCCAAACGTTGGACTGATGGCCCTGAGTTCCTCAGCGGGCAGATACACGTCTGGCCTGATCAAACCAGCGCACTGCAATCAGTAGAAGGCGAAGAACCCGAAGAGATCAAGAAAGTGACGGTGAATGCTGCTCGTGTAGATGAAGACGATCCTACCTCACAGCTTCTGAACAGATTTTCAGATTGGCACAGGCTAAAAAAGGCAGTTGGATGGCTGCTTCGAATCAGAGCTACGCTTCTCATCCGAGCGAAAACGAGAAAGAAGTTAAATGATGGCACGGACGACGTGCAGAGCAAAAACGTTTCTGCGCGCCTCACTGTGCGCGACCTTCAGGACGCAGAATCTGCAATCATCAGATTCGTACAGCGACGGGTCTTCCCTGAGGAGTTGACCAGAACTCATGTGAAGAAAGGCAGCCCTCTGTATCGCCTTAGTCCACTCGTAGTCGATGGGACTCTGACCGTCGGAGGTCGTCTGAAGAACAGTGGGCTTTCAGATCTGGTGAAACATCCAAAGATTCTTCCCAAGCAAGGCCACGTCACAGACCTGATCATCCGTGACATGCACGAAAGAACTGGTCATCAGGGACGGGAACATGTTCTGGCGGCCTTGCGCTGCGAGTATTGGATTGTGAGCGGGAACACAGCTGTCCGCAGAGTTCTGTCCCAGTGTGTTGGGTGCCGGAAACGACAGGCTGGCGTCGTCACCCAGGTGATGTCTGATCTACCAGAGGAACGTGTAACCCCAAACGAACCTCCTTTTACGCGTGTTGGTACTGACTACTTCGGGCCATTTTTCACAAGAAGCGGCAGGAAGCAGATGAAGAGATACGGCGTGCTGTTCACTTGTCTCACAACCCGCGCTGTGCATATCGAGATTGCTGACAGCCTGGACATCAGCTCCTTCATCAGTGCACTGCGTCGCTTCCAGGCAAGACGAGGTCAAGTCAGGCATATCCGCTCTGACAACGGAACTAACTTCATCGGCTCCGATCGAGAACTGCAAGAAGCGGTAAAGAACCTGAACAGAGACCAGGTTCACGAATTTTTGTTGAAAAGAGGCATCAAATGGGTATTCAACGCGCCAGGCGCTTCGCATCATGGGGGTGTGTGGGAGCGGCTTATCAGGACTTTCAGAAAGATATTAGGCGCGCTTCTCAAAGAGCAGACCCTGACTGATGAGTCACTCCGTACGCTGACGTGTGAAGTCGAGGCTGTGATGAACAGTCGACCCTTGACACCAGTTTCCAGCGATCCAGCAGATCTGGAACCACTGACGCCGAACCATCTGCTGCTGCTCCAAGGATGTGCTGAACCCTGTGGCGTGTTTGATGAGCAGGACACGTACTCCAGACGACGGTGGCGCCAGGTGCAGTACCTGGCAGACGTTTTCTGGAGACGCTGGATGGCAGAATATCTGCCTCAGCTGCAGCAAAGACAAAAGTGGGTGAAGGTCAAGAGGAATCTGTCTGTCGGCGACCTGGTCTTGATCGTCGATCTGAATCTACCCCGACCACAGTGGCCTCTGGGTCGGGTGACTGAAGTGTTCCCAGATGCACAGGGTCAAGTCAGGACTGTGACAGCTAAGACCGCCAGATCTGTATTCAAGCGGCCCATCTCCAAACTGGTACTGGTGCAGGAAGCGATTGTGTGAGCGCCGGACGTCCTTACCTGCCCTTGTTGTTGAACCTGTGTTGGTTCAAGGGGGAGGATGTTGGCGCAGCGTATCCGGCGCCGATACTTCGGCTGACTGATCCTCGGAAGTGGAAGAACCAGCGGTTTACAACGAACGAGTTTGTTTGTGTATTGTGGAACCAGCCGGCTCAGCTTTGGCTCAGCTGACCGTGTTATTCCGCAAAATGTCTTTGTTTGCTTAGTTAGTTTAGTTATGTGTTATTTTGAAAGATTTTGTCAACGGCTAAATTAAATAATTATAGTGGACAGGGCAGAACCTCGGTGAGTAATTTCATATACTTGCCTATCTACTACTGTTACGTTCCATATCCTCGGCGTTACGTTCCATATCCTCAGTAATTGTCAGTATTTGTGTCAGAATTTGTTATGACGAATGCTTGTTTACTTTTGTGTTTTGCTTTGTTTCAGAAACCACTTTTACACTCTCACTCGATCATGTTCAGTTCAAATATATCGTCAAGTTCATTTCAAATAAATCACAAGTGATGAGTCGGTGCGTTTAGAGATCTGACCGTCTAAGAATTGGAAGAACAGAAAGGTAGCCGGCGACAACATATATATATATATATATATATATATATATATATATATATATATATATATATATATATATATATATATATATATATATATATATATATATATATATATATATATATATATATATATATATATATATACATATATATATATAATTTTCGAAATTTTCAACATTTTGAAAATTCGACATAGCAGTTTGATAGCGCAGTCCATTCGGAGTCCTTTCATGTAACGAAATTGGATCTAGCTCAAAAACTGAGCTCTTGGGAGCGATTGCTGTGGTTCAATTGTTTTGCGTCCAAATCGGCCGAACATGACGTTACTCTGACGTCATTTCCGGCCGACCTATGACAGATACGAAGTTAAAATTTTGACACAAGGTGTCAAATCGATGCAGCCGAAGGTACTGAACGTTTGGCGGCGATACGGCAAGCGGTTTAGAAGTTATTGCAGAAAAACGGGAGGGGGGCTATGAATAGCCCCCCCCCCCAGTGGGGCGCGGGTTAAGTTCGATATTATCGAGGACTGCTAGTCCAAAAACTGTTCAAATAGAAAATTAGTCCGAAATGTTTTAAAAACACGCCTTTTTCATCAGTTTGAAGTAGATGTAGCTCAATTTGTAAAAGATGCACTTCGATTTCAAAAACATGTCAATAAAAATGAAAAGCATTTTTTCTAATCAAAGAGCATCTTTTCAAAATAAACTCCTACTTTTTTCAAACTGAAGGAAAAGAGGCGTAGAAGTAAATGCTGTCAATTTGTTTTAGATTTTATTTCCATGTTAACAAATTGTTTGTAATCACCGTAGCTGAGCTATCTATTAACCCGAGACCACGTTGGGGGATGGGGTGGGAGTGATGGTGGGGCCTGGATCCGACATTTTTTTCCCGCAATAATTCATGAAACGTTTGACCTATGAACATGAACTGTTTTTTACATCAATTTGACGTGTGGTGCTAAAGTTTCATGCAACAGGCGCGGATACAAGGGGGGGCCATGGGGGCCATGGCCCCCCCCCCTTGGCCGATTTTTTTTCAAAAATAAAATAAAAAGTTAAAAAGCTGAAAAGGGGGCCTCCTGAAAATAAAGTGGCTATTCATGTTGAGATGTTTCCTGAACAGCTAGATAAGCTCAATAGACGCAGTTTTTTTTGGGGGGGGGGCAACAAGTGGGAAGATGGGGCCTCCAACAGGTGGGATTATGGGGGCCTCCTGGTTTCTAATGGCCCCTCCCTTGGAGATTTTCTGGATCCGCCCCTGTCATGCAATTTGATAAAAAAGTGATATATCCATTTTACTGACCCAGCTGCACATCATTTTTCTTCGAAAAAGGTAAATGTTTGAAAAATTAGCCAAAAATTGAGTTTATCAGTCCAGTCAAATTGAAATTAAAGACGACAACAGACGCACAAATATTAGCACTTTGACATGGCTGTTTCGGATTTTCCGACAACTGCTTTATTGACCCCTACATTGAAAACCTCACTTCTTACTTATAGCCACCCAACCAAAAATTTTCATAATAGAACAAGGGAATATATGTTAGAGAACCCCATATGTGCATCGGCTGTGCCACGTTTTACCCTTCTATCATGGTCTTTGACCACCAATTTGTAAGACAGATGTTTAGTAGGTGTAGTTATGAAACGATAACATTATATGGCATTTTCGTAAGTTTGGACGTCGGCTAAGTGAGGTTGGGATTGATTGTGACCATTGGATCCGGCGTGAAAAAATAACCCCTAACTCATGTGTCGTATACCCACGTAGCATTAGGTGACTTTTCGTGACCTGACCTGACCTGACCTGACATTACATTGACCCCGATTTAAGGCTTCTACAACTATGATCAGGATGTAGTTGCAGGGTAACCACATACCGTCAAAATGAGGACAAAAATATCTCAAAACGGGCATCGCAAATCGCAACTCTTGTCGATTTTCGTCTCAAAGTGACCAATTGTGACCTAGCCTTGACCTTGACTCGTGCTTAGTATGGCAAGCTCACAGGGTATCGTTTCAAAGCATTTGAGGTCACTCTGGCTGAGTTTTGGTCGGAAGCCACTGATTCTGGCACTCGTAACTCGCCATGCAGTTACCTCAACTGACCTCACAACTGACCTCAATCTCGAAATCCTAAGAATGCTTTGGGAACTGGGAAGGTCTCGTTAAAAACTTTCAAACGCCGCCTCACGGGGCTCGATACGACCATGGTATCTTATGGTTGTCAAAATAACAGGGATCCGACCCCTTCCCTTCTGCCGGCTGCCGTGGGTATCGTGGGTAACCCGGCACCTCGAGGCTTAACAACTTAATGCCGAACACAAATACTTCATAAAAGGTTTCAGTGTGAGTGGTTTTCCTATTTTCTCCAAAGCCAGCTGACTTTGTGCACTCAAATTCTGAATTGGACATTGCACAAAATCGGAATTCTGAGGATCCGAAGCCCAGGCACGTAGCTAGGATTTGGCCAAGGGAGGGGCGGAGGAATCCCGGGGGCCTCCTTTCTACAGGGGGCCTCCTCCCTAAAGGGGCCTCCTTTCTACAGAGGGTCTCATGCCTACACAATTACATATACAACATAATGCATTTACTTTTGTTCAGCTTTCATATGGCAAGCGCACTGGTATGTTTCTTTATTCTTACCGCTGCAGGCTGCAGCGGTAAGAAACATACGCATATCACAAGTCTCCGAGTGGCATGATAACGGGCAAAAAAAAAACTCGGGCGCCGGCGGCGGCCGGACCGCAGCAGGAGGGGGAGGATCTGCGAGGAATGGGAGGATACTGGATGACGGTCAGAGTAACACTTGGTGTATTATCATATATCGTTCAAGCGCTTAACCGTATTCCGGGCGGGCTCTGAAAGACTCTGAATCGGGCGGGGGCCTTTTCTGGCCCCCGTCAGAACTCGAAAAGCACGAATCGTAGCGACAAACGGCAAGGGCGTTTGATAGTTCGTTGAACGACTTACAACTTTTGTAAACAACTTTTTTTTTGGGTCAGGTCAATATTGAGGTCGCCAGAGGTCATAACAAATAACATGGTTTATAACGACCTACATAGATAGGTCAACTTCAAAATCTAACCTAGGAAAGTCACGCTGGGTACCAATCGACGCGTCATGACCAGGCGAACGGTTTGGTACACTAACAACTATTTAGCCCCATCATGTCGTGATTTATTGGCTAAAAACTGTTGATGACCTCACCTCACCTCAGATGATCCTTCCCGGTGCTCCTGTCAGTAAATGCCACCTGGGTGCTTACAGATCAGATAATCTGACGTAATTCAGAAAGAATTGAGTGGTTTTGACTCGTTTTCTCGAGGCAGGACACAGTTCATTACCTATATTTTCCAATAGGCTTGTCACGATTCTGACCTTACTGACGTCTGCAAGATTGAAACTATACGGTTATCAATTCTTTCTGTGTGAATTATGCCACGTTTACTTGCTGTAAGTAACACATGGTTTCGTTAGTAAATTTTCCTAGGTCCAGGTGGTTTGCTTCATTTACGCCGTAGATGAAACAAACAATCGATGGATAGGTATAGGTATATTAAGTTCCCGGTCAAATAAATTATTATGAGTTGTGCGAAGCATGGCTATGGGAATATCACCACGGTCTATTAAATGGTTTGGGTAATTGCATCCATCGTAAAAATACCAACATAGCCACAGGTATATATTACAGAAATGGGCTGCTGTGTTCATGCATTAACCCGCGCCCTGCCGGGGGGTGTTAAACACCCCCCTGCAGTTTTCCGTGAATATCTAAAAAACGGCGACGCGGCACACTTTATTCTACATCATTTCTACACATGTTGTGAAAATTTCAGACCCTGGTCACTTAAGGTCAGGTCACCAGGTCAGGTCAAATGACCTCACTACATAAAAAGTTTTAATGTCTGCCAAAGGTACACGGAGTGACCAAACGCTTTGAAACTTTCAGAGATGCAAATGCACAAGAGCGACAAAATGCAAAAAATGTATGTTTTGGAATTTTGATATCGATGACATAAGGTCAGGTCAATTTTGCGACCTTAAATTGAAAGTCGCCTTTTTAGACGGAAGTCATTATAAACACTCTAAAACACTGAATTACTAGTATCTTTGACACATTGAACATGAAAATGGCACCCGTGACCCTTTCTATAACCCTGAGGTCATCTCAGGTCACGAATGGTATCTGACTGTTTTTCGCGAATAACTTTTGATAGAGGTATGCTAGAGCGATGAATACACCTTAGTTGTGTTTGGCTCGACGATACGGATGGACTGATATGGATCTTAGCCCTTATCGGTCAGGTCATGACCTTGACCTGAGGCCAAATTTTCAAGTTGACCTTTCAAGGTCAATTCATAGTTCATTCCACACGTCTGGATGGGAGGAACACGATGCTGGTAAAGGGAAGTTCGTGCAAATTTTGAGACGAAAGTTATCGCCGAAAACTGGTTTCCGAAAATGTCGGCCATTTTGGCAGTTTTTGCGGCCACTGCAGGTAAAACCGTTGACGGGAAAACCGCTGACGGCACGCGGCATGATTTCTCTGAGCGCATTTATACAAATAATTTGTCTACATAGAATAGGGCCTTCTGTTTACAGAGGACCTCCTCCCCTGTCCCTTCCTACAGTGGGCGGCGACGCGGTTGGGAGTCTATTCTGTACAGTTTCCTGAGTTCTCAGTTTTCACTATAGTGAGAACTGATAACTCTCTATAGAGAGTAGCAGGGACCAGAAGCCAGAAGGTAATTTGCTCACAGTGGGCCTCCACTCTATGTACTTAATATACGACGCTGTCTTTGACTACCGGGGGCCTCCTGCCCACACAGGGCCTCTTATCTACAGAGGGCTTCCTCTCTACAGATTGCCTCTTATCTACAGAGGGCCTCCTCTCTGCTGAGGGTGTCTCTCTCTCTCTCTCTCTCTCTCTCTCTCTCTCTCTCTCTCTCTCTCTCTCTCCAGAGGGCCTCCTTTACAGAGGGTATCCTCTCTACAGAGGGCCTCCTCTCTAGTCTCTACAGGGACCTCCTCTCTACAGAGGGCTTCCTATCTATGTAGGGCCTCCTCTCTTCAGAGTCTCGTCTCTACACAGGACCTCCTCTATACAGAGGACCTCATCTCTGCAAAGGGCCTCCTCTCTTCAGAGGGCCTTCACTCTACAGAGGGCCTCCTTCCCACAGAGGACCTCCTTTCTACTGAGGGAATCCTCCTCTACAGAGGGCCTCCTCTCTTCAGACGATCTCCTCTCTACAGAGGGCCTCCTCTCTTCAAAGGGCCTTCTGATTTCAGACGGTTTCTTCTTTACAGAGGGCCTGCTCTCTACAGAGGGCCTCCTTTTTTACAGAGGGCCTCCTTTTTACAGAGGGCCTCTTTTTTACAGAGGGCCTCCTTTTTGCAGAGGGCCTCCTCTCTACAGGGGGTCTCCTCTCTAAGGGGGCCTCCTCTCTACAGAGGGCCTCCTACCCACAGAGGGCCTCCTGTCTACTGAGGAGTCAGAGGGGCCCTAGCGGTCAGACACAGACACTAGTGGTTATTCACAGGAGATGAGAAGGGCCCTAGCTGTCACTTGTCAGGCTGGTCAGAGGGCCCTGATTGTTCTGACGTCATTTTTTAGATTCCCGCGTGAATTTCGTTCGCCTCCGACGTGATTTTGGCCAACGTGGGCCTTCGGCCCACGTTGGATTCAGGCCGAAAGGATTCAGGCCAACGTGGGCCTTCGGCCCACGTTGGCCTGAATCCTTTCGGGGGGCCTCCTGAAAACCCCAAGGGAGGGGCGGGCGCCCCCTCCGCCCCCCCCCCCCCTTGGCTACGTCCCTGCCGAAGCCCGGTCGGCACCAATAGTCAAACTCAAAACGCACGCGAAACCGGTGCACATAAGACTTTGCCAGCTGCTAGGACGAAAGAAATGGTTTTAGAACTGAACTGATGAAACTGACATGAAAAAGATATGAGCTACCCATCCTCAAGAACCTGGGGCCACATGATCCTGACCTTGCGGTAAGTTTGCACGGTGGCTAAAAGGGAGAAGGTCAAACATTTTTGGCAATAAATACGCTCCACGAAAGTGTCCGTTACATTCAGATATTTTATTGGAGTAAGAAGACTGTTCTGGTAACTAAGCAGCTATCGGGACACCCCGTAGTGTAGGAATGTTGCCATCAATGCCCGTGACCGGTCTCTTTCGCGGGTGATAGGTAAAGTTGACGGTCTCCAATGTCAGAAAAGAGGACACCTGCTGCCCCCTCCCCCCCCCCCCCCACAGGGACTCGCGAGGTGTGGGACAGCCGACTTCCGGTCCCAACAGGTCAGCTCCGACCCAGTGGCGGCGCGCGGGCAGTCGACCGCCACCCTAGCAGGTCAGTCGCCGGTCGCCGTTGGCTCACCCCGCCGCTGTGGTGTCGGTCACTCCACCCTGTCCCATCAGTTCGGTACACCCGCGGGGGTGTCGGTGGTCGCCGCCGTCCCCATCGGGTGCACCGATCAGTCGCCTGACGGCCTCCGACACCCCCCGTCCGGGCGCCGCCCGCCGCGGCCCGCCGACCAATCAGCGTCCGAGCTGCGGTCGCCTCGGGCGCTTCTGCCGGGCCTGTGAACAGTGGCGGCGCGCGCGCGGCGCGACTTCTGCGTGCACCGGCGCGCTGCGGAGCCGAGCCGCCGACAGATCAGCGGAGCCGTGCCAGCAGCTCAGCAGCGATCAGACGCAGGATTAGCAGCTCAAAGGATTAGCCAAATCAGGTGGGTCCCCGAGGGCGTGGCGCCCGTGGCGGTGCGGTTCGCTGCCGGTGCGTTAGTGGTTGGTTTTGGTGAGGCCGGTGCGGTTTGCTGCCGTTGCATTAGTGGTTGTTTTGGTGAGGCGTATTGGGGGACTGGGGGCGAAGCAGTGCGATAAATCACTATCGATCTCCCAGCAAAAGCTCCCGGAAAGTGGCAAATCAATAAGTTCCGTTGAGGCTTGAGCGCGGTTTCGCTGTGCCTGTATTCGCTCAATTGGTCTCCCAGTGATCGCGATGCATTCACTCAAACTGGCTTCGCTGATTCTGGTGATCGTTTTAGTTGATAAACGCTGTAATCGAAATCGCCAAATAGACAAACGCTCAAAAATTAAATCGCCCAAATTGATATTCGCTGAAAATGTTTCGCTCATAGGTATGTCGTTCGCTCAAATGACTATCGCCAGATGTCGCAGAACCCGATGAATGCGTTGTTAAATGCGTTAAAAGTAGAGTTGTTAATTAAATTTCCCTAGCGCACTACCGGCATGCCTGTAATTTTGCACTACCGCAGGTTTTTTCGTGGTATTAAAGGAGGGTCTCCCACCTTAACATTAGTTTTGAGTTGAGATAGCCAAATTGGTGGCCATGGCCTGAAAATACCGGTTTGGGCATTCACAACATCGAAAAATGCTTTAATTCGGAGATATGGAATTTCAAACTTGCAGTTTTCGGATTCTAAGGGGCTAATGCTTTGGTATGCCCCCTTAGAATTTGTGACGTCAGCGGAGATCTAACGATTTTTAAATCTTTTACTAAAACGTTTGGCAGCACGCGGTGGTATATGCTGCTTTGCGCGCAACAAATGCCGCACTTTCAAATAAAGTCGCTAGGAACAGCGGAGATCCCAAAAAGTAAACAAAAGTAAAAGTCTAATATCTTGAAAACCGGTGAATATTTTTCGATGAAATTTGGTAGATATTCATTTTTGCTCTTTCTGAACCGAGCGACATCACTTTCATGCCAATTCATTAACTTTTTTGAAGGTGGGAGGGTCCCTTTAAGCATTTCTTGCCGGAAGCATTCTGGTATTTTTGATTTTGCAAAAAAAAAGAAGAATATCAGCGTATGATTCAATCTTTGAACACTAAGTGGCTATCAAATTGAAATAACAATCTTACCACCGCAAAATATATTTGTGGTAGAAGTTGCATTGCTAAGGGTAGGGGTAAGCTCGAATCAAGAATGCAGGTTTTGAGTAGGTGAGAGTGGGGTAAGATGCCCAGGGTGGAAAGACGCCCCACCCTCTCTAGCGGCGAGACAAAGAATCGAACCTGGAAATTAATGTTCTTAGCGTAAAGCGGAAGCCTGCCTTGTTAACTGCACAAAAATTTGCGAACAGTTTGTTTCAGGGTGTAGTTTTATGGCTAACAAATTGTACCTACTGATTTAATGCTAATTCGGTACCTTGGGGAAAGATGCCCCCTGCCCTGATGGGGAAAGAAAGAAAATCCGTAGGCTGTCCTTCAAGCAACCCGTCAAATCATTTATTACATACTTGTGATGAGAGACAAAAGCCGATCTGGAGTCCAGTACGGTCGGGTTCTCCCCATGCCGGTCTCTCGGCCCACACAGCGACTTTTTGGGCGGCATCTGACTCTGAGAGCCCTCACGACGTCCTCTGTGGGCCCCATTATTGGCTCCAGGGCCCCTCACGAACCCTTTGAGGGCTCCCGCACTGGCTCCACGGGCCGCGCTGGCATCTGAGCTCCCCACGATGGGCTCGAGGGCCCTCAAGCATCATGAAGACTTATAAGGGCCCAACAACGGCCTCCGAACGCCACCACGGACGCCTGTTTGGCCGCGCTGGACTATGATGGCCCTAACGACGACCTCTGAAGCCCCTTACGACTACTTTTGAGGGCCCTTACGATGACGTTTAGTGTCTACTGCAGGCTCGAAGGGACTACTGATTCGTTCAGGCGATTCACGTGCCCATTTTTGTCACTTAGGTATAGTGCAGGGAGCATCTTTCCCAACGCTAGGGGGCGTCTTTCCCACCCTGTGGGGTAATACACCCCCTTTCACTTCGTCAGGAAAATGCTTAATAGCAAAAAAGTTATCATATTTCAGGCACGAAAGTGTGACATTTTTTGGAGTAAAATGATGTCGGCTTCCGTTGAAACTCAAAGTTTTTGCTTTCCGATCGCCATTTTCGAATATTTAATATATGACATTTCAAAACCCTGGGCATCTTACCTCACTCTCCCCTATGCCGCCTTTTTTCTTTTTGCTTGGGTCGTGGTAGCATGCTGGTATCCCAGGAAATTTTTGTGGGGCCGGTAGCAGCCTTTGGGGAAAATTTTGCAACTCTGATTAACCCTCGCGGGCCCGGGGGGAGGGGCGTTTTTCGCCCCCCTGGCGAATATTTGCGATAGCTCCCGAACGCTTAGGGATATGAAAGCGAAACTTTCAGTACCTTTTCTCCCATTAATTTGACATCTTCTGAAGTAAAAATTTTGGACATAGCCCCCTTGATGACGTCACAGGGTCGATTTTTCTAGACCCCTGCACGGCAAACTTAGGCGTCACAGAGGCGAACTTCAAATAGCTGCTAAAAATAGAGTTTTAGAGATAAAGACAAATTACGAGCACGGTTGAGTAGCGTTTAAACTAGATAAAAATGGAAAAATAGTTTTGGTGACCTGAGGTCAGAGGTCAGGTCAACGACCCAGAAATGTGTTTTTTGTTTTTCGCAAATAACTTCGACAAAAATGGTCCTAGAGCTACAGCAGTGGTACCATCGCATTCGCCTAGTCAAGCAGCGTCGAATGATATATATTTTGTTTGGAAAAGGTCAAGTTTTATGTTGACCTCGTGTGACCTCGAATGACCTTTCGTTAACCTTGACACATGAAAGGTCGTTTCTGATGGATTCGTACCTGCTGATCACGAATCTGGCATCTATTTTCCTCTTAGCCCTCATTTAGAGCCTCTGGATGGTAAAATTGTATATTAATTATTACTAACTTGAATCAGTGAAATAGCCTCTAGCAAGGATACTCTTCTGTGACCTTGACCCTTGAGCAGCCTTGTATCGTAAGATGAACCACAAATAGGGACCTGATAAGCCTCGAAACATTTCAAAATATCTTGGGAAGTTAGCACGCAAGATGTACGAAAAAGTAAAAAGTTTGAGGTCAATTTTGAGGATGACCTAGACCTTGACCTTTAATTTTGAGCACATTTTCGGAATCATCAGATTCTAGTCTTTCGTGTGACACCCAATTTTGCCGGTTTTATGCATCCTGCCATCCTCTAGATCGCTTACTTTGAGATCACTACATGTGTGCCGGTTTTTGCATTTGACCTTGACCCCTGACCTTGAAAATTGACCTGAGGTCAAAAATTTTAGGTGCTTTAGAATCGTCTCGTAAGGACCTTTCGTTTGGTATCGCTTTTATTTCCGTAGCTCCCTTATTTACGGAGTTAGACTGGGGGGGGCGAAAAACGCACCCCCCCCGGGCTGCGGTGGTTGGGATTACCCCCCCCCCCCCGGCCCGGCCGGGTTAAATGGATGTTATATTATTAAGCTGAATATTTAATAGCAGAAAAATCTAGGTAAATGGCCTTGCTGTTAAATAGACAGCTTGTTCGGACAGTTGTACTAGTTGTACTGTAAGTGTTGGACCCTCCCCTCCTCTCCCCCAAAAAACAGCTTATACCCATGGATAGTTATATTGATGCTACATGCTTGTTACGTTAAGTTTGCTCATCTCCGCCACCTGAAAGCCGCACGGTCAGTCCCCCTTGGCAGAGCAGAAGCCCAGCACAACTCTTTCTCACGTCTCAGTGACTTGGTCTGAGAGGCCAACACTGCTCTGGCCGCGGTATACTGCCACGGACCGCCGGCTATCGATCTGTGATGGCGAAAAGGGAGCGCTGAGGAGGATTGAACCCAGGTCTCACCGGATCGGACGGCCCGGGAGACGAACGCTGTCGGATCTCCCCACGGAGCTGCTTAGATGGGTGACCACACTTCTGTTTTGCATATTTGTAGAATGTAAGATTGGTGGAACGATAGTATATTCTTGCCCATGTGGACATTGATCGATTTTTCGCAGATTCACGATGATACTTGCAATGTGTAGGCATGTCTGTCGGTGGTGGTGCCACATTTTGCACGTACGCACGTGCAGAGTGCCGCTTCCTGGGCCCAGTTCATATAGAGCCCCTTTGTTGCTGAGGGACACTTATTGGAAGGGGGACCCTGGGTTCATATAAGTAACCCCCTTACACACCGGTACCATTGTTACCAAAAGTGTCTCTTTGAAAAGTGGCACTTTGGAAAAGTGACACTTGCCGACCATGGCTTTTCTATATGAACTGGGCCCACATCTCGAGAACGACTGGGCCGATTTCGCTAAATTTGGCACACTGCCTTATACTGGTAAGTATAGGTGCTGTGCACAAGTCATTTGGAAGTACCTCCTCGAAATTCCACACGTGCAAGGCTCACCCTCTCGCTCGCTCCGTTTGTTGCCCCAAAAGGCGTTTTACTGGTCTTACCCGGACACAAATTTTGAGTCGCACGGTAGAAAAATGGTTGTGGCTGAATTGGAATATTGGTCAGCCGAGTTGTTTACAGTTATTATATATAATTATTTACAGTTTTTTGAACATGAAATCTTTTCGTTGTTGCAAGCCTTCCATGTACTGACCTACCGTTGGCGTGCCGGAGGCGACGGCAGCCCTCCCCGTAATTGAGAAACGGGCTATCGATCAAACAGGCCTGCCCACCGCTGTCCTCACTCCCAGCCAGCAATTTTGCTCCGGGCCCAAGCAGGCTCAAGTGCGGATTGCCCGAGATTTTTAGTCGGGCTAAAGTCGGCTAGGGCTTGGGCTAAAGTCGGCGTATGACACAAAAACGCCGACTAAAGCCCATGCTCTGCCGGAGGTATGCCCGCTCTGCGAGCTCCGGACAGCCGTAGTTTAGCCCTAGTTAAGCGACGATTGGCGTTAGCCCGATTTAAGCCCGAGCAGTGAATCCATTTATATAATGGAGATTACTCTGGGCCCGAGCGGGCTGAACTCCGGCAAGCCCACTCTGTGTACCCTGTCTAGTGTCTATCCCGACTTAAGCCATAGGAGTGAATGGGGTTTATACATTGCAAACTGCTGTGGCTTTGCTCGGGTTCGGCTCGAGTGACGGCTCCTGTTTTCCCAAGTCTCGACTTGACTTCATCTTGCTTTTGCTTCACACTGGATCAAGTAGCAAGGAGCAGCCAATGCACTTTCAGCAGGTTGTGCGGTTTCAATGCATATTTGAAATTGTTACGGTCACTCATATGCTCTGTTAACCGGTCATCGAGGCTCGAGCATTGCAAAAGGAAAGTAGTGGTTGACTTTGATTGAATGTATATTTCAAACGACTACAGACACGTCAAATGAAACACAAATACATGAAACAGTGGACTACAAACTGCAGCAGTAATATGGCATGAGTCATGAAAAAACGCCATCAAAACTATAAAACAATCACAAGGCCCGCTAGCCTCCCTCCCCGTTCATAATACTTGGTTAAACACTCAACCGAAAGCATAAAGTAAGGACAGCAAGTAATCGCCCATAAGACATAAAGCAATAAGCAAACAATCGTTTATAAGGAACTTCACTCTGGTGAATGGGAGCTTTGGAGGCGTCTGGCTCCTCCACACACACACACATCTGCAGTAGGTGGTCGGCCAGCTTTCGGCGCAGTTTCCGTATATGTAGGTATACCTACTTAATTATAAGCAGGCAGTTTCCGCTAAACCACTTGGCGAGGGCGAGTGCGGCGTCCACCCGGTCCTGGTTTGTATAACTATTCCACTTTTTGGAACCATTTGCTCTAATGGTACGTACCTGAAAAAGAGATTAATTGGTTTAATTTACATTGCTGTTTGCTTGAAAAATAACTTATTGATGCATTAATACTGTAAAAGCACTTCTCATTGATCCGTATAAAATGTTCATTTGGTTTTAAATGCGGACAGAGAATGAGCGTGCTCGGTGATAAGTAGATAAATAATGTTTTGTATTTCATTTTCCTGGTTCAGAAGTGCTGGTATTTCACAAAGATATAAAGGCACGGAATGCAGCTTTTCTGAGCGAGGGTATAAGTCGCCAGGCTGAACAGCTATTCAGCTTCATGTTTGATGGCGTCAAACTCAGTCAAAATCATGACGTTTACATACGATCAAGCGCACCATTCAATACACTTACCTACCGTAAAACTCCATGCCAGTCCATTTGATAAGAGCAGTGAGCACTATCCCTTCTTCGCGCTGTCACACGCGCCCAAACATCAACCACCAAATGCCCCAACACCGGTGTGTCGTTTCGTCGCACAGCGCGCAGACTGTCACAAACGCTGCACATGATTGGCGCAGAACTGCGCATGCACGAACAGCCGAACAAGTATGGCTAAGCTCCGGCTTTACTCCAGTTAGCCGAAGGACACAGCCAGCTTGATCAGCCCTCGCTCCGCCCAAGTTAAGCCTGTTTTGGATGCGCGGGCAGATGTCGGGCTGAGCTACTGCTATCCGCACGTGGGCATAGCTGCGGCATGCCCCAGCTCAGCCCTAGTAAAACATACATTGGTTTTGATCAAAGTGGGCAAACCCAAGCTAAGCCCAAGCTGCCCGACGCTTGCCACAGTTCAGCCCAAGCGAATTGCTGGCTGGGCTAGTGATGTCAATTACGGAAAATCGTGATACCGATACCAAACCAAATACCAACAATATCCATTGAAAAATACCGAAACCAAACCGACTTGGGAATATGAGAAAATATCAACTTTTTACCAAATTCTCGGCCTCTTTTACATTAGTGAGGATTCATAATATACCTAATACCAACAAAATACCAAATGCACCCGCCTTGAAATGCCAATTTGGTATCGATATACCAAAAAGTTGGTATCCGATTGACATCTCTAGTCCTCACCGCCCGGGTTTATAGCAGTCGTGGCTCCGTCCTACCCCTGTCATGGCTCCTTTCCATATACATACATATATTATACATACTGTGTAAACGCGTTGCGCTTGTATCGTAATAAAGGAAATCGTGAATTATTGAACAATGGACAGGATTAAAAGCGCTCTACAAAAGCTGGATTCATGAGTAACCTGCGGCGCCTTTTCAATTCAGCCTCGTTATTCTGCCTAGCTATCTGTAAGCATACCGTCACAAATGTTCAGCGGCGAATATTCGGAACACCGGATACTTTTTATTTACGGTAGCTCTCGAAATCACTGTAATCTCGCTTACGAAATCATTGATGAGGTTTTAATTGCTATATTATTAATTTTATTTGTGTGTTTATCGGTCTAGGCTGAAGAAAAAGCCGCAGTGCTTTTTTAAAGCTACCTACCGCAAATGAAAAATACCTGATGTTCCGAATAATCGTCTCTGAACATGATTCCTTTCTTGCTGAATAATTATATTCATGAATTTGGGGGTGGTCCATCCGACCCCCCCCCCCCCTACACCATCGAAAAATTACGTGGGATGAAAACTATTCCGCTTGCCGGCTTTGGACTCATCCGCCATTATGGACTCATCCGCGCTTTCATTCGGTCCCCCGAATGAGTCCCGTGTGTGAGACTGGGGACTTCTGACCTCCCCTTCCCCCGGCCCATCCCCGGCGTCCAGTCCCGGGCGCCGCTGCACGGACGGACGGACGGTGGACCGGTGACCTCTGACCTCCCCTCCCCTCCCCCGGTCTGTCCCCGCGTCCAGTCCCGGCAGCCGGCGCCGCTGCACGGACGGACGGACGAAGGAGACAGTGACGCTCGTCTCGTCTCGGCCGCCGGCGGTGTTTTTCTGCGGTCGGCTGCGTGCGCGGCCTTGGACCACTCTTGTTGAGGTGCGCGCAGATGGCACCGGGTGGCTGACGGGCCCGATGGACGGATATACCTGCCGGGTCCGGCTGCGACCGCCGGCTGCTGCAGCGGAACCATCATCATTGGAGAGAGTCAATCATCAATCACACTCGTCTCTTCCCTTATCTTTTGCAGGCATTGTCAAAACATGCATGTTGAGCAAGGAATAGTCACAACCCTCAAGATCAAATGCGTGAAAATCTGCAACCAAGTGAACTTGCTGAGGGCTCAGGTCACCGGCAGTTGCGAATGAACTAGGGGGAGGGTGCGTCCCGTGACTGACTGCGGGCATGAACAGTGGGCCAGGCCGCGCTGACACGGTGTCTGTCAGAGGGGGAGGCGCCGTGCCGCTCCCACGGGGACAGCCGGGGAGGTGTCTCGTGTCGTGACCGTGCCGGCCGAGCCGCGTGCCGCTAACCGGCGCACCGACACGTGCCGCGTGCACACGGCCGTGTCAGCAGCCGTCAGTCGCTGCTCGGCGCTCCAGCACGTCACACAGGGCCCTGTGGTGAGCCGTAGACAGAGCACATGTCTTCAGCTACTGGGCCGCGTGTCTATTGACTAATCTCTCCCGGAACGGGCCGCGCGGGCACCCAAAGGGTTCTCAACCGTCGGCTATTGCAGTTTAACCGGTGTGGCTAAAAGGTGATCAATGATGATCTTTCGCCCAAAAAGAGAGAAGAACGCAATCAGAATAAATCAAGTAGTGGAACGATCAACAATCAGATCTCACATACAATATGAAAACCTTGCCCATGAAATTAACAACCTGATTGATCAATGATATATTCGTATGCGTTTTTTGCATTTTGAACAAGTAATATGCCTACAAAAATAGACGGGCCGACCAAAACTCATTTCGCCTCCACAGTCGTTTTGACGCTTCAGTTCAGGCTGATATGATCGGACCTTTGACGGGGTGAGAGCAGCTGCGCTTGGCCAGCCAGTGACTCGGAATGTTTGTCTGTCTGTCAGGCAGCCGGCGGGCTGTCACTGCGCTGACAGCGTCATGTCACCTGCCAGGCCGTCACCTCCTGACAGCGCCGCGGGGTGGGACGGTCCCCTGTCCGGTGATTTGGTGGGTTCGGGCCGTGCCGACCACTGCACTGCGGCGGCGGGCGAGCAGCGCGTCACCGGCTCCCGCTGCAGGCCCAGCGACCGGCAGCGTCTCCCTCTCGATAGCGCTATTTAAAATGACAGCCCGGCTCCGATACGATCGTCCTGCCGGAATTAATGATGATCGCAGGTGGCAGCGGGCCGGCCCCGGGACGGCCGCGCCGCACGGCCGAGGAATGCCGCGCGGCGCCTGACCGGCCGCCAAATTGGCGACGCCTCCGCGGCCGGTGTTTTTGCGTCCCGTGCACGACAGGCCGTGCGGAGCTGGTGACGATCGGACGACAGGCCGTGCGGAGCTGGTGACGATCGGATATGGTGCGCCGCGCGCTCAACGATCGCAATCGCCGGCCGATCCCCTTCACGGCACGGCGCACAGGACGACGGCCGGTCACACGGGCAGGAGTGACGGCGCCGAGTCTGTCCCGCCGCCGTACCGTCGTCGGGTGACGTCTCGCAGTGCCCGGGCCGTTCGGTCGGGAAACCGGCCCGGCCGCCGCCGCCGTCCGCGAGCCTGCCCTCTCGGTGCGCCGCTAATTCGAGCGGAAACGCAACCGAGAACAGCGGTAATGCAATCGGCCTCCCGGGGCAGGGCGCTTTGAAGTCAGCCTCAGACAGCTAATCAGATCAACTGTTGGCTCACGGGTGGCCGCTGATATGCCCGATTTGGACGGAAACTACGACTGATGATTGATTGTCGATGCTGACACTGGAAAATGTCGAGCTGTGCTAGGTTGTTGCCGCCCGGAGCGCATCCGTAACCGACAGACACCCGCTACTGCCGCCACTTCACTGTACCGATGGAGCATCACTGAAGACAGTGAAACCCAGCCACTGAATGCCTCCTCGCGGCTAGGATAGCGGCAGCGCACACCGCTTCGCTATCGCCGATTACAATCGGGCTAATTATCCAGAACGATGAATGGGCAGAAACATGAGGTGCATGCCCACCTAGCGCGCAGCGCTGCCCCTGCAGTCTGTGTCTCGCCGCTGTGACCGCGGCTCTGGATACCGGCGACACTTAACGACCTGCGGACCGGCGCGATCGGGCCGGCCACCGAACAAAAACGGGCCGAGCGGATGTTCAATCGGGGGATTGCGCACCTGCGACCACGCCGATCGTGCACAGATTACTTTGTTCAGGCAAAGGTACATGAAGCGCAAAATATTCACACTATCTGTTATCATTGTGACGACAAAGAGGTTACATGTTTTGACACTTGCAGTGCCTTTCTGGTATGCGCCGCGCCAGTTGCGTGTCTATCCATCATTTCGGGTTCGGCGTTTCAGTGAGCAGTGCTCGGTGGAGGCATGTCCCGATAGCCATCGCGCCAGATACGTGACCATGACGCCGCTGCGACTCAGCTCCGATTGGCTTCCGTTGCGCTGCCGGACCGGGTTTTTGCGGGTGCGATCTGATGGCAGCGCTCAGTGTAACGGTCGCAAAGTGACAAATATCGGCTGGACACGCCAGAGGATCCATCAGGGCGCCGGCCGGCGCCGACTTCAGTTTCCCGTATGTACAGGCAGCGGCGCCCACTGCCGACCCGCGCCATCAATCAGACCTCCGCGTGTGGCCGCCGCGCCTCCCCGACCCAGGCCCGGCCGCAGTCTGGTCTGGGCGAGCGGACTGTGACTGGGCGAGCGGACTGCGACTGGCGAGCGGACTGCGACTGGCGAGCGGCCCGCGTCCATAGTTGGGCGGGCTGTGTCTCCGGCTGTGGTCAAAAGTGCGGTCGAACAGTCTGCGTCTATGCGAATGTATAAGTCTCATGAGGCGTGGACGACTAGCCTGCCCCTGTGGTCTGGTCGACCCGAGCGGTCTGTTCCAGAGACGGTCTCAGGCTGTGGGAACTGCACGGCAGCCATTACGGTACAGGCCCATGATACAGACCCGAGGAGAGGTCCCGCGGTGGCCGGGCTCTCTCCGCAGTGGCAGCGCCGGTCCGCCGGCCGCCGCTCGCCGACGATTTCCATGCAGTTGGCGTGCCGATTGAGTTAGAGGACGTCAAGCGAGGCACGGACGGTGCAGCGGCATAAACGGCGAATGGAGGTCCTGCGGCGAGCACCGCGCGACACCGCATTCCGCCCCCACCGGCGGGAAACCCATCCAGGCATGCCGCGGCCAGCGAGCAGGCATATATGTGCCCACGACTGTCGAATGGCCGCCACAGCCTGTAACCACTCACACCCATAGGTGGTGCGTGCTCATCTCAGTGCAGCCGCGTCGGCTCGCCGCTGGGTCAGGCGTCAGCACTCACTAATACGGCCCCGGCCGGGTCTCCATGCCTCACACCGGGGCCGATCAGCTCTCCCGGCGGTGGGATCTGCGCGCCAAACGGCCGCGGCAATTCACCGCGAGCCTCCACTCTCAGATGATGGAGGCGCGGTCTGGAGACCGGACAGCACCCCGCGGACTCGGCGGCCGGTGGCGGGGCGCCGGGTCGCGCCTTTACGAGCTCCGCAGCCGGCGCTGAGCGCCGTCCCCGGCTCGTCAAACGGTACGTCACCGCGCGCCGTCGGCGGGCGCGCGATAAACTTTTGTCACCGGCGCCGAGGACGTGGTGCGCCGCTCCCAGACCGTGCATACGAATCGCGTCATTAATGACGCGCGTGCGACGTGCGCCGGCGTGGCGCGCGCCCGGCACCCTTTCACGGCGCGGAGCTCCGCCCGATCCATCACCTCACGGCCGTGTATACATATTCATCGGCGGCGGACGGGCTGGCGGAGAGGTGGCGGCGTTACGTGGCGGCGGGCGGCGCTGGCCTTGGGTGGCCGGTGACACGGGACAGGTGTCAGCCGCCGCCGGGCGTGGGAGGCGCGCTGCTGTCGTCTGCAGGCGGCACTCGGCCGCCGTCCAGGGCCGATAGAGCCACAGCCGGCGACCAGCTGCCGGCCAAACGCCGCCGGTAAACACGGCCGACAGCAATCCGCGGAAATGACAGGGGTCCCTTCCTGCTTCATGGTGCAAATGTTTGTTCTCGATGTGAAATAACGTGTGTATGGTAGCTGCCATGAAGAGCTTGTCTGCAGGCAATTGGCATGCAACACTCTGATATTCTCTGTCGCTTCGAGCAGTGACTATGTAATCTGCTGGGACCTGGGGGATCTGTGCGTGCCGGGCGCCGGTGTCCGCTGAGGCCGCGGCGCCGGGCGCCGGTGTCCCCTGAGGCTGCGGTGTGTCTCCCCGTGTTCCTCAGACTCGGACAGGGCGTCTGCGCCGTGTCGCCGCCGGTCAGGGTGGCCGGCCGGCCGCTCCGCCCCGCGTCCCCGTCGGCCGGTCGACACCAGCTGCCTTTTACGTCGCGCCGGACAGCCGCGCCCCGACCTCCCGGGCCGCTCCCTCGCACACGGCTGCAGAGCGCGGCTCCTGCAGACTGACCCGGTCCGGTCCGGCGGCAGATGGACGGACGCGGAGCTCGGGACGGTTCCACCCGGTCCACCAGACGACTACACGCAGCAGGCGCAGGTAACAAAGCCCCCGAGCCGTCCAGCGGGAGGCATACCGCGGGCCGTACGCACCTGGACGTCAGCGACTGGCGGCGGCTGTTGTTTTCGTTTGTCGGATGGCTGAAAATGCCCGGCTGATCATACTAGCGACAGACGCGCATACGAAACAGCCCCCTGCGATGCTTGTGAGCATTCTACTGTCCCTCGGAACTGGTCGTTCCGCTTTTTAGTTCACCAGCGCGGCCCAGCATCACCTGCCGCGCTTGCAGCACGGCTGGACCTGCAACATCACCTGCCTTACCTGTGGCACCCCCGGTACCTGCCGGCTCCGGCGGCTGAGGCGTCGGTATCGGTGCGGTCACTGAGGTGTCGGTGCCGGCTCCCCAGTGACCGGTTGGTGTCGGTGCCGGCTCCTCAGTGCCCGGCGCGGTGCCGGGGTCGCCGGGGTCGGTCGCCGGACCGGCCCGGCCCGGCCGTCCGTGTCCGGCCTTGTGTCGGCACCCACCGGCCGGCGTCCAATGGATGGGTGCCATTAGGTCGCCGCGCCGCGACGACGGCGCAGATTTGTAACCTTGTGCAAGCGGGCATTGTTTTCGGGGAGGCGCGCCGGGAGCAGCGGGCGCGGCCGGTGCGCCCGGCGCGCCGCTCCCGTGTCAGAGGTGCACGGCCGGTGCACACTGTCCCACGCACCGCCGCCCCTTCAAAGCGGACCGGCCGACGGACAGTACCGGCCCGCGGTCAGCCCTGCCTGTCCGCGAGCTGATCAAACGCGACCGGCGGCGCCCCGCGGACCCCGCAGCGCCGCGGCTGGGCGGCCCTGAGAGGACCATGTCAGCGGGATGTGGGTGGAGCGCGGGTCTTCACTGTCTGCTGCCGAGCTCATGCCGAGTTCTTGACTCTCCGCGGGTCTATATCTTTATATGACGGTCTATATGACGGTCCCTTGCATAATGCTTACTGGTATTTTGCGGAATACGCCCAAAACAATCAGGGCACATGACGTTCAAGTTATAAAGAGGAAAGTTTACCCTTGTGGTCGTTCCTCTTTTCATGTTCGCAAGCATTGTTAGGCGGCAGGCCTGTTTACAGATGACTTTCTTCCATTTGATAGCGAGGTGAGTGCGGTTCTAAGACTGGTGAATCACTTGGCCAGTGCCAGGCCGGCCGTCTGGAGGCGGGATAGTATCCGTTTCTCTGCAGCCCCCACACCTCTGACACCGGGTGACTCTGGCCTCTGAAGCCCGGCCGTCACTCGTTCCTGCGCGCGCTCCACAGCGTCCGCGTCACATAAAATGCGCCTCGGATTGGCCGCATGTATGCATATGAGCGCGAATGGTTGCCTCGTGCTCTTTGGCGCAGGACAGCAGAAAGGCGCACTGCGCGGTGCAATAGCGACTCGACCGGTACATCAGCGCCGCGACAGCCGCCAACTGGGACGATCCTGGGAGGCCAAGCGGGAGTTACTGAGAAGTGAGATGAGTGGGAAAGGTCTAACAGAGCAGCACAGCAGAACATACCTGCTGCTTGCAAAGATTTTAGTTGGCGACTGGTGTTCTTTATAGTTAAATGAAGACACCATGAAGAGGTCCTAAGGTAATATCAAAAGGGTACTTTTCCGTTGGTTTAGAGGCAAGGATTTAGAAAATAAATCAGTGATTTGACCTAATACCTACATATGGGTAAAGGTATTTCGCCGAGCTCCCACCGACGTGAAGGCGCGTCAACAATTGCTCATCCGGTGTTGAGGCAAATCTATGAGGTTTCGTTACACCTGTGCTCATGACTGTTGTAACTGTAACACTTTTGTTGTGTAGGTAGGTATGCCGATGCCCGATGCTGCTTTTATGTTTTTAAGAAGACCCATCCTCGCTGCTCCATGTGCCGACTCTTGTGCAGCACATGCGGCATCACCTCTCCAACAAGCCCTGCACTACCGCAGAGGGGCGGACTACCCCAGGCCGAGCCCCGGCGCTCCCACGGCTCACGCGTCCCTGGTGTGCCTTATCGCACCCTGACAGCACGCCGACAAATACCCGCTGCGGGCCGCTCGCAGCGCGGCAATTTGTGCCGCGCCGAGACAAATGAGCGACACCTGCGGCCGGTAGCGCCGGGACTGACCGGTCGCGGCGTGACCAGTCGGGCCGCGGGACCGGGGTCGGGCCGCGGGACCGGGGTGGCGGCGGGACCGGGGTCGCGTCTGGGCCACCCGCCACTGTCCGCCGGGCGGGACCGGGGTCGCGGCGGGACCGGGGTGGCGGGCGGGACCGGGGTCGCGGCGGGACCGGGGTCGCGGGCGGGACCGGGGTCGTAGGCGGGCCACCGTCCGCCGGGCGTGACCGGTCGGACCGCGGGACCGGGGTCGCGTCTGGGCCACTGTCGGGGGACCGGGGTCGCGTCTGGGCCACTGTCGGGGGACCGGGGTCGCGTCTGGGCCACTGTCGGGGGGACCTGGGTCGCGTCTGGGCCACTGTCGGGGGGACCGGGGTCGCGTCCGGGCCACTGTCGCGGGACCGGGGTCGCGGGCGGGCCACTGTCGGGGGACCGGGGTCGCGGGCGGGCCACTGTCGGGGGACCGGGGTCGCGGGCGGGCCACTGTCCGCCGGCCGCGTGGGTGCCGCCGCCGCCGACACCTGCTCGGCACTGACATCAGTATGCGGCGGGCCGGCCGCCTCCCGCGGACCGGCCGTACGAGCCGTTCGCCGAAATCGGCCCCATCGGCGGCTACTCGCGTCTCAAAGCGGTGCCATTACTCGCGGGCCGGCCGATAAGGCGTGTCGAGCTCTGTCGGCCGGCGATGAGCGCCGTTTGTCTGTCGGAGGCGGTTTGTCCCGGGTCGGGATGGACTGCGGACAGGCGGCTGTGTAGTGTGAACACTACTGACGCTGTCAGGGGGACGGGGTGGACCCGGGCCGTATTGCGGGGAGGCGTTGTGAGCCTGCGACGCCATTGACGCTGTCCGGGGGCGGGGTGGACCTGGGCCGTGCTGCGGGGAGGCACTGTGGGTCGGAGGCTCCACTGACGCTGTCAGGGGGACGGGGTGGACCCGGGCCGTGCTGTGGGGAGGCACTGTAGGCCCCTGCGGCGCCACTGACACCAGTGTGTCGCCCCAGTGGAGTTGCTCAGCTCGGTGACAGGCTCACACCTGGCACCGACCGCCACAGTAACCAATGATCGGGCGCAGCTGATCATCACTCACCGACAGTCGCCGGCCGCCAACACAATGGTGCAAGCCATGCACGTATGCAATTATAAACATACTTACAAACGGATGTGAGACTGTACTGCAATTGTGACCAGGATTCTTGAATACTTTGAAGTTTTCGTTATGGATTGTTAGAAATATTTCACGTTTTTAATATCTTATTGATTTTCTTCATAGGCATGTTACACAGTTGATTATAAAACGATTCTTGAATGCAGTGTATTCTGAATATTCAATGAGCGTAAAAACCTACCCGGCCAAGGCACATGGTTAAATAAAGTGCACACATTTGTAGCGAGAAGTCACGCATTGTAGCCCTCCTCGTCAGCGCGGTAGTCTAACTGGGCCCGCGGCTCCCGGAAGGACTGGTCAGTGGTCACTGGTCAGTATTCAGCAGTCAGTCAGTGGTCAGTGGTCAGTGGTCAGTGGTCACTGGTCACTGTTCACTGGTCAGTGGTCACTGGCTCACCGGCTACCTCAGAGGGGAGGCCGCCGCCGCGCCTGTCGGCACTCATCCGTCCCGTGTCAGTTGTCTGCCCTGCCGGGTGTCAACTGTCTGCTCTGCCGGGTGTCAGCTCTGTCCCCCGCCCGGTGTCAGTAGCGGCGGAACACCTTCAATTAGGGGGGGGGGGCACTGCCGACTTTTGGTCTCATTCTTTCCATGCAATGCCCATAGGGCTAATGTTAAAATTGCAAAATCAAGGGGGCACGGTGGCCCCCCCCCCCGTTCCGCCGCCTATACCCAGTGTCAGTTCTGTCACCTGTCCGGTGTCAGCTGTCAGCTGCCGTTGTCAGTTGTCTGGTCTGCCGGTGTCGGGTGTCGCCCCGACCGGACCTCCCGGGCCGCGGCCGCAGAGCCCCTGTGTACAGACAGGCATACATGCTCGGTGCATGTGTAGCGGGCGGGGTGGGGCGGGACGGAGTGGTGTCGCCGTGCCCCTTCCCTCCCCTCCCCTGTCCGGGGCCAGGGGTGCGGTCACCGCGCCCCCCTGCTCGGCCGCTCCTTGATTTCTATGTGTTTGGACCCGCGTGCAATGTGACCCCGCCCATACTCAATTGCACTTTGCGTTAAGGGCGACTAATAACCAAAGTATCGACACCTGTATGCTCGTGAACGCACCAAAGGCTACCACGCCGCACTCCTGGAAAATACCCGCACGCAGTTGGCGAATTATTATTCCACTGAACACGCGGTCTGCTCCCTTCTCCACTCGCTTATGTTGGTTACTGGCTGCGATCAAACAGAAAGTGAGCCAGGTTTTAGACAACACCACTTGAATTACATATAGAAATGTAGAATTACCCCGAATGTAGAAACCGATTCGGGGCCAATAGCAGCTGAAACCTTGGCACTTATCGCCGTCCACCGTCCACCGTCCACCGTCCACCGTCCACCGTCCACCGTCCACCGTCCACCGTCCACCGTCCACCGTCCACCGTCCACCGTCCACCGCCGGTCCACGGGGCCTGCCACGTGTCGGTCAAAGGGGTGGAGTGACCGGGCGTCCGGCTCCGAGCGCATGAATAACGCTGGCACGCCGTAAATTGTCCTCTGCAACAATGCTGACCTCATGCGGCCCGTGTCGGCGGCGATAGCCGAGATTCGGCCGCCCCGCCGCGGCCCGACACCGGCACTGGTGCCCTCCGCGGACAGACGCGAGCAGACGATCTTGTTCCAGCTGTTAGTAGACATTGGCTAATTCCGGGGCATCGATGACAATTGGGAATGCACGATGCGGAATCCATTAGCATTTACTTGTGTGCAATAGTGCAAAAACCTAAAATAATATGAGAAAGCGCTTGTGAGGCTCATGATGATAAAGTGTATAATGATTAAAGAAAACCGAAGCCTCATAATAACGAATGTATTCTTAAGTATGACCGATAAAAAGAGAACAGTTTCGGGCATAGCCCATCATCAGATTTGATGATGGGCTATGCCCGAAACTGTTATCTTTTTTTTCTCGGTCATACTTTAGAATACATTCGTTATTATGAGGCTTCGGTTTTCTTTCATAAAAAACCTAAAATGATTTATTTGGTCTTAGGTAAAATATCTATTTGAAATGTGTCCTTACTTATGGCGGCATGTTCAATAAAACGTCTTTATTACTTGGCAGTTGGCTATGTACATACCAAGGCCGTATAAGAGAGGTAGAATCATGCCGCGATTTCCAATGGACCGGTCGCTAAGCATTAGCGTGACGTCACTGGTGGAGACCAGGCGGCGCCCGGCTCCAAGCTGTACGTCGGGTACATTTGGCCCCGTATAGTTGTTATTACTGAACGTAACGACAACTTAACTTTTTTACTCACCTAAAGATGATTTCCTTGCCGGTACATTGCCGACCCGAGCCCCAGGGTTGACAATCATGGGATATGGGTCGGAACTCGGATTGGCGACCTCGCGACGGGAGAAGGAACGATTGCAATTGTTGTGTCCCGCACCGCCGATTGCATTCTCTATCTGCATCGGGGGGGGGGGGGGTAGGGGGCAGGGGGCACGTGCCCCCCATCGGATCAGGGGGCCTCTCGGGCCCGAGGGGCCTTGCGACGCCAATTGGAGGCTGAGGGTCCACGCTGGCATCTTTCGACTCAGAAGGGCCCCACAGGGCTCGGAAGGCCTTATGTGCTCCGAAGAGCCACACTTCTCTCCATAACAGCCCCACACCGGCTTTTTAGTGTCCCTTGTCGGCCTTTGAGGGCCCCTTGCCGGCTTCTCAGGGCCTATTGGCGACCTCTGAGGGCTACTTGCCGGCCTCTGAGGGCCCTTACCGGCCTATCTGGGACCAGCAGCTCTAAGGGTTCCACACACGCCTGCGATGACCCCCTAAACCAATGGTTGAAGGCCCCCACAACCGCGCCTGCGAGGGCCCTCACCGGCGGCTGTGAAGGCCCCACACCGGTGCCTAGCTGAGGGCCCCACACTGCCACCTCTGAGTGCAACCGGCACCCCTGAATGGGGTCCCGAAACCGCATATCGGCGGCTCTGGGGGCTCAACGCCGGAGCCTCTGACGGCCTCAGACGGGACCTGTGCATCGGACGGCCACTCACCGGTGACTTTTGAGGGCCCACACCGACGACTCTGAGGGCCCCACTGGCGTTTGAATGTATCTTGCTGGTCTCTAAGGACTCCACAGGGCTCCCGAAGGCACCGCAGACCTCTTGAGAGCCCCTTGTCAGTCTCTGAGAGCCCCTGTCAGCCTGTAAAGGGTTCGAGCCAGCAGCTCTAAGGGTCCCACACCCGACTGTGACAACCCCACACCGCAGTGTCTCTGACGGCCCACAACGGCAACTGTGAGGACCCTCACCGGCGCCTCTGAGGGCCCACAGCGGCATCTCTGGGGACCCCGCACCAATGCCTCCGAGAGCCTCACACCGGTAGGGGAGAGTGGGGCAAAGCGGCCACCCTAACGCTTCTCACGATGCCAACGCTTGATTTTTAAACTTGGAAAGATTCTTTCTATACCAATGTGATCCCTATTAAGTTGGCTTTTGTTTCAACTGCGTTTTATTTCCAAAGGCGTTCACATATGAAAGATATTGACAAAACTTTAAACCTATGCATATTGGCCACTTTGCCCCATACCCTGGGGCAAAGCGGCCACCGGCGTCTTCTCAAGTCCCGACATGAGAAACAAAATAGTTGCCTCGTGTACGACTAGGGTAGTTGATGGTGACAAGGTTAAGCGAGGATTGATGGTTACTTTATCATCTTCCATCTGTAGGTAAACAAAGAAAGGATTTTCATGAAAAAAAAACATTTAATTGCATTATTTGGTAACTCATGCAACTGAAAAGTGGCCAAGATGAATGCATGACGACACATTTGAATATAAATAATGTTTTTTATCCAGATGGAAGCAGCTTATGGCCAATTGGGGGGTGGCCACTTTGCCCCGGCCACTTTGCCCCGCGCATACCGTCCGGGACAAAAATATTCCAGCTTAGCTATTAGTGGGGTAAAAAACATTAAAATTGGTAGAATACATGTACGATAACCATGCAATGCATGGACAAGAACGCTTATAAAAATTCCAAACGGTTATGGAATAACATAACATTTAAAAATTGTAAACATAGTTGGTAACCTGGCAAGAAATGCTTTTCCGTGTTTCACAGAACAATGGTGATGGGCCTGAAACCCCGGTCTGGCTCATTCGAACGACCGTGAAGAGAAGTATAATTGGAAACCATAAATTGGAACTGACGCCAGCTGTGAAGGGCTAAAACGATGGGTGGCCGCTTTGCCCCGGGTGGCCGCTTTGCCCCACTCTCCCCTACCTGTGAGGGCCCACCTCCAAAGGCTTCATAACCGGCGGCCCTGAGGGCCCTACACAGGTGATTTTGAGGGGCCTACCGAAGGCATCACACAATCTCTTAGTCTCGCTGAGCTTCTATCCCAATCCCATACCGGCTTCTATCCCAATTCCGGCTCAACTAATTAGCAGCCCCCCCCCCCTCCATGGGTCAGCAGCGCCGCGCCGGTGCCGGGGGCCAGCGCCATTGGGGCGGCAGTCGCCACGCGCACTCAATGGTTAGCGCTTAGAACCGACGGCTAGCGCACGCCTGGTGTGTCATCGGCCGTGAGCCGCTCCAAAACGGCTGCAGTAACTAGTCGATATAGGTAGTAAGCAGATGCAGAGATGCAGGTGGATTGATGAACGGCAAGCTTTTGTGTTTTACGAGGGTGAAGGGTCGAAGTCGGCTGCTAAGTGGTGAGCGGATTTTATCAGATGCCGCCCAGTAAACATGCCGACGTCGGCCCGACGTCGGCCGACGTCGGGGTGACGTCGGCAACTCGGCATCGGCATGCCGACGTCGGCCCGACGTCGGTCCAACCTCGGCACGACGTCGGCTGGATGTCGGATATGCCCGCATGTTCCGACGTCCAGCCGAGTTCCAGCCGACGTCGGGCCGACGTTGGACCGAGATCAATTGCTGAGGTCCAGCCGACGTCGGGCCGACGTCGGGGCGACGTCGGACCGACATCGGCCGCTGTTTTGACCGTTAATATAATATAAAATACATGTTTCATGTTTCATAAGGAGCTTCTGTATTCAAAATATCCTCAGGAAACTCAAATCTTCCTCCACGCCGCAACCCCCTGATCCGGACTGGACGGGAAACTTTATCCCATTTGGGATTGCCCGTAAGCCGAGCTCGCCCGTAGCCGGGTGCGGTGAGTGCTTGGGGGCTGCTCGGTTTATCCTTTGGTCAGGCTCAGCCCCGGCAACTCACCAGGGCCAGGCCCAGTTCATATAGAAAGGCAAGTCGGCAAGTGTCACTTTGCCAAAGTGCCACTTATCAAAGGGACACTTTGGGAAACGTTGGTGCAGGTGTGTAAGAGTGGCTATATGAATCCATTGTGGGGTCGCCCTTTCCAATAAGTGTCACGTAACAGCAATGGGACCAGGGACTCTATATGAACTGGACCCAGGGTGCTCGCCAAGAAGACCAATGTCTCCATCCTATCATCCTTCCGGCTCTGAAATGGTCTTGTCAGACCGAAAGGGCAGTAAGGCAACAAAACAAACTGAATTAGCTATCTGGCTGCGTGGTGTAGTGGTTAGCGCACTAACCTCGCGTTCAAATGACACGGGGTTCGAATCCCATCGCCGGCTGATGCTTTTGGCGTGTTGTCCCAGTAAACATGCCGACGTCGGCGACTGGGGGGCTCGAATCCCGCCGCCGGTTGATATTTTTGGCACGTTGTCCCAATAAACATGCCGACGTCGGCCCCGTCGGTCCAACGACAAACGATCTCGTCAACCTCGGCAAACGACCTCGGCCCGACGTCGGCTCGACGTCGGCTGGACTTCGGCTGGACGTCGGAACATGCGGGCATATCCGACGTCCAGCCGATGTCGGGCCGAGGTTGAACCGACGTTGGGCCGACGTCGGGCCGAGCCTCGGCCCGACGTCGGGCCGACGTCGGCATGTTTACTGGGCGGTTCACCATGACCTTTGTCCGGGTCCTGGTACCCTGACGGACGCACTCTTGGAGAGCAGAATCACAGCAAAAATCCATCCACGACTGTATCTATACGGCTTACGCTTTTCTGAAAACGTCTGCGTTTGGCCTTCTACGGGCCCGGCCGCGCCGGCCCCGATTGGCGGTCCACCAGTGACGTCACCGGTAGTGTTAAGCTGATTGGCGAATAATACATGGGAAGAACCGGGACGACATCCCCCTGGTACATACCAGTAAAACGCCTTTTGGGCGAAGAACGAGCGAGCGAGATAGTGAGCCCTGCACGTGCGAAAGGGCGAGAGGGTACTTCCAACGGGCTTGCGCAAAGCACCCTTCTAACCGGTCGCTAGCGGTGTACCAAATTTGAACGCAATCGGCCCAGCCGTTCCTGAGATCTGGAAGCGGCATTCTGCACGTGCGCACGTGCAAACGGGGTCCAAACTGACTTTTGCACGGCACCCTTCTAACCGGTCCCCAACCGTGTACCAAATTTGAGCGCAATCGGCCCAGCAGTTCTCGAGATCTGGGAGCGCCCCCTGCACGTGCGCACGTGCAGTAGCACCCTAACCGCAACACATGGGAATGCATTGCCTGGTGGGTGCCTACCTGCATGCCAAGTTTCAGCGAAATCGTCCCAGTAATTACAGAGTTATTGAAATGGGAACAAATTTGGCACCTCTTATTGTTGTATTTTGCACGTGCACGGGGGGTGACCCACATGCATCGAGAGTATCCTATTTTTGGTAGAAGGGATGCTGCTACCCTACAAAAATTACCGCAAGTCAATCGCCCAAGCGGCTGCTGAGATATGAGCCTCTCAAAATCACTACTTTTGCAAAACAGCTTGAACACCCTTGACTTTTCACGTGGCACGTGCCACGACGGTCACTGAGGTGTATCAAAAGTAGTCAATTACGGGGTAGAAGGGATGGGGCTACCCAGCAAAAAAGACCCCATGCCAATCGGTTCAGCGATTGCTGAGATATAAGCCTCTCAAAAGCGTTACAGGCCGGGCCGGGCCGGGCCGGGCCGCTCATACTGAGATTTTTCCGCTATATTGAAAAGACTCACTTCGCTCGCTGCGCTCGCTCGCTCGTAATTAAACTGGACGTTGTGCTGATTGTTATTCACCGTCAATGCCCTTTCCCAAAATTTTATCTGGATTTTCTTGCATAGAAATGGTCGCACCAGTGGACCGTGCAAAGCATACGGCATAGATCATCTAACCCATCAGATATTTGACTCGTGCTTGACTGGTAGGCTCAGCATTGTGCATACATAGCCCACTCTCGTTTTTCTGCAATACGTTTTGAACCGCTCAACGTATCAACTCGAGACTTTCTTTTCCTTCGGCTGCATCAATTTTACAACTGCTAGGCAAATACAAATTTCGTTACTATGTGCTATAGGTCGGCCGGAACTGACGTCAGCAGGACGTCTTGTTCGGGAGTTATATTTTTCATTTCCCCTTTTTTGTTTTACTTGAAAATATTTCATAAAACAATCTACTGAAAAAAGCTGTAGCCTGATAGGTACCATCAGAAATAGCAAAGTTTTGCGCATTTACATTGTTCCTTTGTCAACTCCTTGCCATTATTAATATTTCAGCTGCACTTTTCAGTGCGTTTTAGTAATTACAATTTACACACCAAAACAAGCAACACCATCGTGCATGTAGGTGCACGATGGTGGACCTACATGCACGATGCTCGACCTACATCCTATCCTAGTATAGGATGCTATACCATCCTAGTATAGCTCAAACTGAAACTAAAAGTACTTTTTTTGTTAAATAAAAAGACTTCAAAATTCGACCTTTTTGCCTGAAATTCGCGGTTTTCGCAGGCATTTCAAAAAGTTTGCGCGGGTTTTAGCACATTTTCTGCACAATTTCAATTTATTTTGAAGTTCCGTCGATTGAAAAGAGTAAAAGTATGTATAAAAGTATATCTGGGAGTTTTGATATCGGTGACCTAAGGTAAGGCATGGATTTTGGGATCTTGCCGTTAAAAAGAGAAAATTGAGTTGCGCTTCTTTGGGAAAAAGCCACAATAAACACTCTCAAACTGCATCAGGTTACAGGTACCTAAATATGGCCCATGGAATCAGAGTACTCGTCCGTGACACCTCGTGTCATTATGCTCCTGAGGTCATCTCAGGTCCTGAAAAGTGAAAGGTCTTCAGCAGCTTTTTTACTGCTCTTGATAGTGACAGATAAGAGCGGTGAAAACACATTTGGTGTGTACAGCTCAATGATATGGATCAACTGATATGCAGCATGGCATTTTCCACATAGGCAATGGCAATGACTGCAGATCGACTTTTCAAAATGACCCTCTGACTTGAACTTATAGTTCATTCGATGCTGCTCGGCGAGAGGAATACGATGCCGCCGCCGGCAAAACAAACATGCAAGTTTTCAAGTCATAACTTAATGCAGGAAAATACTTTCTATAAAAACGTACATTCTAAACTTGTCCTCTGGACATGGAGCCTAAATAGTTGACCTTAGGACAAATGTGAGAAAATTACACAAAAAGAGCTTTCAAAGAGCTATCGAAGCGCTTTTCTGCATTGCTGTAGCTCTAATCGTTCCCCGAGTTATGCGCCTATTTGCCAGAAATATTGAAATAAGCAAAATCTGACCTTTGATGATCCCTGTTGACCTGACCTTTTGACCTGATCTTAAAACTGACTGAATTACTTTCTCATAATTTTTCATACTCTTTCGAATGCCGCTCACTTTGTGTCCATATCTGGGCCAGAAGCTCGTGCGCCGGCCCGACGCGGTTTAAGTACTCGTAGGCTTAAACTTTGCAGAATTTCTATCTTTACATATTTATTGTAAATTATGTAAACACTGCTATCATTACTCTGAATTACCTCCAACCTTGGCGTCGGTAACATAAGACAGCTGCACCGACCGTCGGACGCTGTTATTAGTTCAGCGCTCTGACGATAGATGGCTCTGGGGGTACTGCAGCGCCGCTGAAGCTCGCGTCCCGGCCCGGCCTGTCGAGAGTCGGTAATGGGGCAGTTTGGCGGTTGATGGGATACGATCGGGGCGGGAATGATCCATTTACAGACCATCACTGCTATCATTGCAATGCAGGAAGTGGCTGGATGTGCCACTACTAAAACCACAAATCGGTTTTGATAAATGTGCTGTCCTGTCACGACCAGCAGGTAGGCGGGCTATTAGCAATTACCTACTAATTAGATCGATGTGTCCTATTTTTATTTTATTGTGATCATATATTAAGGGATTTATTATAAAAGCTAACGTCATTATCTATCAGCCCACCGATGGAGTGCCTACCAGCTACCTACCTAAAAACTAGGGGAAGTTGGGGCAATGCCGGAGTTGGGGCAAAGCCGAAATTCGAGATATTTCGAAAACCGTACGACATGGATGCCACCTGTCAGTGATGCTCTGAAGCTTAAGTGATTACCAATTATCGCATGTTTGTTACCAGTCGTCATTCGGAATACTTCGGCTGTGAGGGCGCCAAGAGCGTTTTCAAGGTACGTTTCCTTTGTACTACATGCGTCTTCGAAGCTGCATTTCCTACTCATTATGCTACCGTTTGTCTGGCCAATTCGGTCAAGTAATCTTCAGCACGTCTTTGCATAAGTGTGCTGCCTATTTGAAATTTATACAGCACGTTGAAAAGTTATGGGCCTGCAAATGAAAGTATGGCTGGCTGGGGTAATGCCGAAAACGTGCAATTACGCGCGTTAAAGCACGCTACGTGAACTTTACCGCTGTAGAATAGCAACGCGTATTTTTAGTCACACAAATTACACTTTTAACCGACACAACGGCCTGTTACCATAAGGAATGATTTACCTGGCCTTTTCTTATTATATCACACAATTATAACTTCCAGTGTGCACCAAGCGTTCTCTACGCTCTTAAAACGCGTGTCAGCTTTGACGAATTCTGGATAAAATTTGAGATAAAATATCAAAACATCAATTTCGGCATTCCCGTAGATCATTTCTCCCATTTTCGGCTTTCCCCGCAGTCCGGGGCAACGCCGAAAAAGTCACTTCTTTGATATTTTTAGTTTGTGCGCTTAACGGTATGCGAATTCATCAAATGCGCCTGGTATGTTTGAAAGGCAAATGACTGGCCTCTCGAATGACGCCAACAAGAATAGCTTATGTTGTCTACCTTGCGTGCTACGGGCGTCAGAAAAAAGTATTCGGTGTTCCCCCAACTTCCCCTATGTTGTAGCAAGTGAAATGGGAGCATTCAGAACTCAGAATGCAATAAAAGACCAGGGAAGCGAAAAAGGTGCGCAGCTAACAAGCTAAAGCTAACTTACTATAGCCAGAAGTCACCTATACCGAAGATACTGCCTTCTAGTTACGTCACAACACTAGTTACTATGAAATAATTTTCGTTCTTATAGGGGAAGATGGGGGAACACCGCCCTTTGGGGAACACCGCCCACCCCGATATCAGAAATATAAAAAGGTCTAGGGCGACAGCTGACTGTCTTTTGGCAGCGTGACGACAACAGAAGTGCAGGTATAGGCAGTGCACCGCATTGGTTTAGGTGATTTGCGAGAAATTCCTAATTTTACGTTTCATGAATGCGTTTTATACTTTTTCTAGCATAATAAGCAGGAGAAAACTGATCTTATTTGACAAACTTTAGTCCTGAAGTAGTATCTTATGCCATAATTGGGACTCATCCAAGCATTACGTACTCCTGCTGGAGCGAAATTTTTGTCGTGCTGCCATATTGAAGGATTTTTTAGAAAATTGTAGACACTTGGGTAACACCGCCCACTTGGGAAATTTGGTATTTAACCCTCGCCCTGGCAGGGGGGGGGGGGTCGTTGCGACCCCCCTAAGGTTTTTCGAAGATAGCGTAAAAACGGCGGCGCGCAGCGCCGCCAAATTTGGCACAGCCTATGGGGCAACCTTTTTACATATGACCTGAAAATTTCAGGCCCGGGTGACCTTGGGTCAGGTCACCAGTTCAGAAAAACCGGTACAAGGTCATGGTCAAATTTCAATTTTCTTTTTGCACCTGTCCAACTCACAGTTTTGGACTGATTTCCTTCAAACTTTCAGGATGTGCTAAGTTCACCGAGTTGTATAACATATAGTTCGGGTTTTTTGAGGTCACTGACCTGAGGTCAGTTAGAGGTCATTACGTCGTAATGTTAAGCCTATGGGAAAGTACTAAATTCGGAAAATACTGGAGATATCCGCTTCGTTCTATCACTTTTGTGCTTTGAAATCACAGTACTTAACAGCAGGTCACTTGGTGCTTCTTTGTTTGGTGTACTTATCCATGGGTCAGGTCAAATGAGGTCAACTGAGGTCAAATGACGTTTTTGCCAATAACTTGGCACATAATGACGCTAGAGCTTAAAAAATGGTATCATTGTGTTCCTAGTGATCAGCCGAATCGAATGATATGCGATATGATGCAATTTGGTTAACTTGAACTTAATTTATTAATTTAAGTTTACTTAAAATTTAAGAAAAACTTTAAGTACACTTAAGCAGGCTAAAAAGTATATCATTCGACGCGCCTTGACGTGCTGAGTTCACTGGTGCTTTTCTTTTTGCGCTATCTTAATTAGATCAAAAGTTATAAGCGAAAAACCTTTGACCTGTTTTTAGCGAAATTTTTACATTTATACCCCCCAAAACCCCCCTAAATATTGACCTAGAGCAACCAAATTTGCACAGGGGCGAGAACTCCAGGGGGTCCACCTACCTACCAAATTTGGTGTTTCTAGGTGCCATAGGAGCCAATCGCGAGGGGGGGGTCGCATCGACCCCCCCCCCCCCTGCCAGGCCGTGTTATGAAAAATGCCCTGCCAGGGCGAGGGTTAAAAGCATATTGTGACACCTAACCCAGGAGTGGAGTATTTCAAATAAAGAAAGAACGTTGTTGCTATGCTTTCCTTTAAAGGTAGTGTGCCACCTTTGAAAGATTTCCCGTTTTATTTTTCCTAGGATAAGAAGCTTCTGTTTTTACCTAATATCGCAAAAAAAATCAAAAATGGGCCTGGAATAGTGCCTTTTTCGCCTAAAAGTTTATCGGTTTTTAGATATGTATAACAACTGTAGTGGGCTCACCTGCAAACAGGCGTCGGGCAACAATCGCGAATGCGGCGCACTTGTGACAATAAGCAAAGGTCATTATAGTGTTACGACCATACGACGTACGGGAATGAGTTATCAGCTGTCTAATCGTAGACAACACAATGTCGAGCCTTAAACTGTAAGCCTGTATTGGTATTGTTTCTTAAATTTGGCTGTCGAACATTAATTTGTGGTTTGAAATATGATTTTATGTAAAATAATTGATATGAAACAGCCGTCTCTTAAGTTATGACCCCATTACACCACACGCAAGTGGCAGAAATGACAATGATCAGCTGACGCATTTTTCTTGGCCGAAGTTAGAGCGCGCGGCCCGACGCACCACGCGTATTTGGAAATTCCGACCTCGACGAGCATCAGAAGCCACCTAACAGGCGTGTTCGAAACCGCAGGAGATGATGATGAACGGGTTTATCGAAACTTGATTGGATGAGCATATCGGTAATAGCGATTTCAGTGTGTGCATTTATTGTTCATAGTGGTGTGAAATGTGGTTGGGGTACGACCGACAATCCGTCGGGGCGAATTTCGCACTGGGGTACTCAAAATTTGAAGAATTTAAGACGTTTCCATGAGTTTTGAAGATATGGATAAGTTCTAAAAATCCGGTTCTCCTTATCTGGGCCATTAACTCCATATGGTCCAGGAAAGCTGGCACACTACCTTTAAGAGGATAATGAAAAATTTCGAGAAAATGAAATTTGGGAACTTAACGTCGTCTAGCTGTATAAATGAGTACCTGTGGCAGGCAAGGGTCGATAAAAGTAATTGTTTGTTGATGATGAGAAATTATATTGTAAGTTATGATCAACGCAAGTTCTTGGACATACTATTATAGACAGACAACTCAAAAACATTCACAACAAAAACAACCTCAATTTTCAAGGCAAATAAAAATTCGTGACATAAAAAGTAATGCGCGTGGTTGCTAAGGTTACAGGCGGGAAAATAAAAGTGAATCATACAAAGCGCAATTAATCAATAATAGGGTAGACCGGGGCAAGTCGCCCCGCCGAGGTAAAACGCCTCACCGATGTTTCTCGGAACTGGCAGAGTTCTTGGGAAACATCATCTCTTCTATAAAACGTGCACTATATGATCATTATATGAGCAGACTGGAAAGAAATTGTGATGACTCTTCCGGGAGATATAGCCAAAAATGTGTTTTTTGAGTGATTTTTATGTTTTGTTGTCAGATTATGTATCATGGCGTTCTTTTATGGTCCACATCAGGTTAACGACTTTCATGTATTTTGAACAACTATTGTCTAACGCTTATCATGCCGGGTTGGTTCGTGTTAAATTATGTCTTGCTGGAGTGCAAGGCGTTGTTCTCTGACCGAACTACGTGATGGGGTAAAACGCCCCAGTAGGTCGCGGGGCAAAAGGCCCCTGGGGCGTTTTACCTCATGTGTTGTTCGGGCTACCCACTTTCTAATGTTCGGTAGCTGGCGAACAGCAAGTTTCTCTGCCTTTTTGTGTATTTTTCTCAGCAACTGGATGGCAAAGGAAGTATTTTGTTAACATTTGCATTGCAATAATTTATTATTTGGTCTTATGAGGTAGGTGAAAAACCTGCTCATACAGTAGTGTCATAGCTGAACACCTGACAGGATGGAATGTGCTAACTTCAGTGCCGTGCCTCCAGAGGTCTAACGGACTTCTCACATAAGATTTAGCCAACTACCATGTTAAATCTTTAATATAAAGTATGGGGCTACTTGCCCCAGGCCGTGGGGCGTTTTGCCCTGGGGTTGGGGCAAAATGCCCCATTTGCAGTTGCTTCACAAATCACTTCCTAGCTTGGAGTCCGATCATAAGTGAATGAATTTGAGGGGTGCAATTTAAAGTAAAATGTCCAAAGAACGCATTGAGCACAAATTTGGCCTTCCAGGTGATGTGGGACAAAATTTATGTAGCAAAATAAATTATCTGGGGCGTCTTGCCCCAGGCTACCCTAATTAAACAAGATAGAATGATATATCGATAATTCGCGAACTTAAACAATAATTATGTTTCTGTAAAATATACATAAAAATATACATAAGATGCGCCACAATACTTCCCGCCCCAGAGCGGAGCTATATGAAATATATACAGACATGAGGCATACAAAAACCAGTTAACACTGTTCGTCACGTAAAACGTTCGCCCGGTGGCCAAAGTTCATCCCGGCGCGGCGGCAAGTTCGTCGCTGTTCAGTGTTCATCACTGTATCGCCCCGTTCCGCCCCCGCGGCTCGCGCAGCAGGCCCCCTCGACGGGTCGGAACCGCTACGGAGTTGGGGCGGAGCGAGGCAGATGGTGGCAATCGAAAGCGCACTCGTCTTGGTGTTCGCGTCGGGGTACTGCCGCTGTCTGGCCCGGTCGTCATCGTCGCTCGGCTGCTACGCGAGTCGGCTGTCGGCTCCTCTCGTGCAGCTTCCCTGTGGGCACGGGCAGAGAACTCGGCAGCAGAGGGCAGTCGTGCAGGCTTTAGGCGATTGATGGACACCGAATCAGTTTCACCAGAGGCTAGTTCGACAATGAAGAACTTGGTGAACCGTTTTACAACGCGCAGTGGACCTATGTAGGGGGACTCAAGGGGGCGACGCACTCTATCTACACGTATCCAGACATGCGAACAATTTGCTAGGTCCTTCGGAATATATACATCTTTTGCACTGCTGCCGTGGCAATGTCCTTCCGACATAGTACAAAAATCAATCTCATTCATTCGTCTGGCCAATTCACGGATAAAGTCATGACGGGAAGAACTCGATTCTCCGCAGTGGCGGATCTAGCATTTGAGTTTAGGGGGGGCAAACATTGCGCCGCCAGGCAAGTCGGCGAGAATTTCAAACGTCCAGTCTTAGGAACAAAAAAAAAAACGAGCTACCCCTATTTTTCTCCTCGGATTTCGGGATTTTTTTTTTGATTTTTTACATTTTTGTCAGTCCGGCCAAGTCAGGGCAGCGCAAAAAAAAAAATTGCAGCCACCCTGACTCCGGGAGATAGTTAGAGAATAGCTCACCGGCGCTATGGACGGTCCGTCCTCTACCTCCCGCATCACCTCGGCAAGACCTCGTCCGAAAGGTCCGCCCGCGCCGGTTCTCAAGGGCTTCTGTATCCGGAGACCGATAAGGGTCGCAGCAGCAGGTTCATGTGTAAATGCCCACGACCAAAGGCCACATCAGCGTACCTGCGATACTATACGCAGTCAGGGTTGCCACGTAGTTAAACGTATTAACAGTTGTTTGCGGTAATAGAAAATGAGATCAGTCGATTAAGAATCCCAACAAGAAATAGACGAAGAACAGCGCATTTGTTTTCGGTCCTGCATTTATTGATGCAATTACAATGAACATTCCTTAACTTTGGGACTAAACTTCGCGAGCTAGCAAAATTATTACGGAGCGAGCGAAGCGAGCGTAGTCTTTCCTTAGATTAACGGAAATTTCTGAGTATGAGCGGCCGGCCGGCCGGCCGGCCGTGGTCACGCTTTTGCGAGGCTTATATCTCAGCAACCACTTGACCGATTTACATGCGGTAATTTTTGTAGGGTAGCTTCATTCCTTCTACCAAGTATTGCACTATTCCCGATGCATGTGGGTGACCCCTTATGCACGTGCCACGTGCAAAACGAAGAGGTGTCACTTTTGTAATTGTTGCAATATCTCGGTAACTACTGGGCCGATTGCGCTGAAAGTTGGCATGTAGGTAGGCATCCACTAGGCAATGCATATCCATGTGCCAGAGTTGGGGTGCAGCTGCACGTGCGCACGTGCAGGGGTCGTTTCCAGATCTCGAGAACGGCTGGACCGATTGCGCTCAAATTTGGTACACGGTTACGGAGCAGTTAGCAGGGTGCCGTGCACAAGTCAGTTGGGACCCATTTTGCACGTGCGCACGTGCAGGGTGCCGCTTCCAGATCTCGAGAACGGCTGGGCCGATTGTGCCCAAATTTGGCACATCGCTAGAGACCAGTTAGTAGGGTGCCGTGCACAAGTCAGTTGGAGGTACCCCCTCGCAATTTCGCACGTGCAAGGCCCACCCTCTCGCTCGCTCCGTTAGTCGCCCCAAAAGGCGTTATACTGGTACAATAAGTGTTACTTTCGAGAGGAGATAAACGATGCTTCTACAGACTACATAGGACCACAGCGCAACAGCCAACGGAATCACACTGAACAGCGTTAAGTTCCCACAACATACTGAGCTTCTCCAACACCTCGCAAACCAAAAGCTCTGACTGAGCCTTTCTGTGTTTGTCCCCGTTAGATAACGGTATGGCTCATGAAAAAGCCGCGATTGGTAATCTTCTTTACGTTATTCCTCTCAGAAACCTATCACGCACTTGTTCTCAAAGGCACGCAGTACACTGTTCTTTCTGGCCATCACTGAGTGACACAGCGGCAGTAGCTCAACCATATCGTTCACTCAACCAGTTCTATCTCGCCTGCCATGTTACAGCTACCACCAGCGCAGCTTTACTTCACATTTCACAGCGTCTGACTGCCACATTGTTTACCCATCACTAGTCCCCACTGAACTCATCACTAATCCTCACCGACACCCTCTCCGGGTCAGATAAGTAGCCGGACTTATGAAGTGTCCACACTTCTCACTCACCTTCAGCGAGGACGCCTTGCACCATCCAGGAATCGCCTGACTACCTCAGACGTGGCTGGTAGCTCGGTGCGGTGTGCTTGTAGCAGAATCAGCGACTCCAGACGTTCCTCGGTCATGGTCGCGCGTATGGCCGACAGGGTGAGGTTCACTTTCGAGAAAGTGCGTTCCGACTCAGCTGTCGACACTGGTAGCGTCGCCAGGATCCTCAGCATTGCTGATACCGCTGGGAACACTGTCTTGTCACAGGCAGCGAGTGCTCTGATGGCTGTCACTGGCCGCTCACGACACGAATATGACAACCTTCTAGTCCTCCATTTATTTCACATTTTCTTTTCAAACACCATATTTTAGTATTCAAGTTGTAGTTTTTTTAGGGGGGGGGGCAAAAAGATATGTTTGCCCAGAGGTTTTCCGTTTAGGGGGGGCAATTGCCCATTTTGCCCCAACGTAGATCCGCCACTGATTCTCCGTCCACTGCGACTCTGGGGAACAGAAGCTGACTACCCGTAACGGCCGTAAAAGGAGACAAGCCCGAATCGTTCGGTAGGGCGCGAATCCCAAGCATTACAACCGGAAGAGCCTGGAGCCACTCCTGTTTTCGTGCCATTATCGCTGCCTTCAGCGTCCTGTGGCTCCTTTCGACTAACCCGTTCGAGCGTGGCGTATATGCAGTCGTTCGCAAACGATGGAAACCTATCAAGGCTGAGAGGTGACTGAAAAGCTCGGACTCGAATTGACTTCCTCTGTCAGTCACCACATATAAAGGAACGCCGAAACGAGATATCCATACGTCAAGAAACGCCGCGGCTATACTCGCAGCTGAGATGTCAGTTAGCGGGGTCGCCTCCATCCAGCGCGTTGCCCTGTCAATGCCTGTCAATAGGTATCGGTACGGGGACGAAAAGGGCTGGCCATTTTGGAAAGACGGCGGGAGAGGACCGACGATATCGATGTGAACGATTTCAAAACGACCGCAAGGAACGTCAAAAAGACCGTTTGCCGACTTCGTGTGGCGGTGTACCTTGGCTTCCTGGCAAGATGTACACTCACGCACCCAGTCCTTGATCTGTTTGTTCATGTCGGGCCAAAAATAGCGAGCAGTTATGAGACGCTGAGACGCTCCCTGACCGGGATGTGACAAACCATGCAGTTTGTCGAATACGGCACGACGGGACGCGCGCGGCACAAAAGGCCTGGGATGAGCGGTCGAGCAGTCACACCAAATCTCTCGACCATCGCCGAGCGGAAATGCCTTAAGCCGATGCCTGAAATCAGCTGTTTCGGGGTCATCCGTTTGCTGTTCGGCGAGAGAGGTCAGGTCATGCGTATCGACTCGAATAGCGTTTACTGGACGAGACAAACAATCGGCTACCACATTGTCCACCCCTCTGACGTATTCTACTTCAGCAACATATTCAGTGATCACGCACCAGTGGCGCTGCTGTCTGTCAGACTTTGCTGGTTTCTGACTATGAAAAGCGGTGGTCAGTGGCTTATGATCTGTGAATAAGATCACATGTCGCCCGTCGATGATATTTTTGAAATGTAAGGTCGCCAGGTAGGCTGCTAGCAATTCCCTATCGTATGTGGAGTATTTCTGTTGGGCGCTGTTCAGCTTCTTGGAAAATAATGCTACTGGTACTGGCTGTCCATCAACCACCTGATGAAGAGCAGCTCCCACCGCTACTAGAGATGCGTCGGTAACTAAATGATATGACTGGCCGACTGGTAACGGATGCTTTAGCATGGTAGCATTTACTAGCGCTGTCTTTGCGTTATCAAATGCCTCTGTTTCTTCATCTCCCCATGGAAGTTGCTTGTTTTTTGGATGAAGTCTGATAAGTTCCGTCAGCGGGAACACAAGCTCGGCGAAGTGAGGTATCATCCGCCGATAAAAACCGATCATGCCCAGGAATCGACGAAGTCCGTTCGAATCAGTCGGCTGCACGAATTCAGCGACTGCTGACGCCTTGTGTGGGGCTGGCTGGACTCCCTGAGCGGTGATACGATGGCCCAGGAAATCGATCTCCGTCTGGAAAAATGAGCATTTGTCCAGCGACACCCTCAGTTGATGCTCGTGGAGTATCTTGAATACTGCATCGAGATCTCGCTGGTGGGTTTCGTCGTCAGGTGAGAAGACAAGGATATCGTCCAAGTAGTTGAAAACACAATCTAAATCTCTAAACAGACTATCCATGAATCTCTGGAAACTCGCGCCGCTATTGCGGAGACCCATCGGCATATAAAGCCACTCATATTTGCCGAAGGGAGTTGTCACGGCGGTTTTCTGAATGTCGTCCTGGTTCATGGGTATTTGATGATACGCGCGGAGCAAATCTATCTTTGAAAATCTGCCCTTACCGTGTAGGTTAGAGGAGAAGGTCTGAATGTGTGGTAACGGGTACCTGTCAGGTTTCGTCAAAGAATTAAGAGCTCGGTAATCGCCTGTCACACGCCAGTGTCCGGGACTGTTCTTCGGCACCATGTGCAAAGGAGAAGACCACGGTGAGTTGGAGGGCCGGATAATGCCAGCCTGTAGAAGTGTTGAAAAATATTCCTTGGCTGCTTTCAGTTTATCAGGAGGCAGTGGACGCGGACTGGAAAAGGTCGGCGGAGCACTACCCGTGTCTATAGTGTGCCTGGTATGAATAGGAGTCTGCTGCAAATCAGCAGCCTTCTGCGGATTGAGGACGGCGGGATACTTGTGAAAGAGCGCCTGGGCCGGCGCCGCTAAATGCGATAGATCATTTGCGATCAGATTCGCGCTCGTGCTGGACGCTGTCAGGACCGAGCAGCGAATCGAAGTTACTGAATCTGTCAGTGTTTGTGACCCACAGTCTACAATCAGTTTGAATGTCGCGAGAAAATCGTTCCCAAGGATAGGATCTGTCACATCAGCGACAACGAACGTCCAAGGGAAAGTTCGACGCAAGGAGGGTATTTCGACATCGATAAGGATTTCACCGTAAATTCGAAGGGGCTGTCCTGTGGCAGTCGATACATGTACGGCTGAAGGAGAAAGATGCTTACGAGTTACCAAGTCGCGTGGTAAAAGTGAAATGCCGGCGCCAGTGTCAACAAGAAATGACAACTTAGTTGACCCGACATTGGCTGCGACCTTGAGTAGTGGCAGACCCTGCGCAGCATTTACAGCCTGCCGTTGTAGTTTCCCGGTTCTGATTGTTCGGCTGCTGGGGTAGAGTCCCTATATCTAACTGGCGTCCTGCCCCTCACACTTTTACCAGGCCACGTACACCAGGGGCGGCACGTGCGGGCATGGGGACCGTAAAAGATGTGAGCCCGGCACACTTTAGGTGGCTGTCCGTCATGGTATGGCTCGAGGTCCCTTCCCTGGCCGCGTCGATCAGCTGATCGGGGTCGTTGACCCCTAGCAGCCGGTGAGATGCCTCTTTGAGGGGAACGTGAACTGCCGTGAGATTCTACCGGGTGAGCGGCTACTACGGTCTGCTTTTGAACGAGAGGAACGAGCTCGTCGGCTAGCTTCCCCATCTGTGACAGGGTAAGGTCTCGTTGAGCAGCCAGGACCGTGCTCATGGCAGAAGGAAGAGACTGAATGAATTTGTGCCTGACCAGGTCATCTCCGACTCCTACCTTCGAAGCAATCTCCCTCAGCTCTCCCAAAAACTCTGAAGGACGTCCGGTCATGACATTTTTGGAGATGAGTTTTTCGAAGAGTTCGGGCTTAGTTTTCTCAAACATCTCTACCACGACACATTTTAGGTTAGAAAAGTTCTGACCAGCAATCACAGAAGGATCGACCCTAGCTACCACGTCCGCGGGAAGAGATGCCAAGACATGAAAGAACTTCGTGGTATCACAAGTAACATTCGCAAGATGGAATTGGGCGTCAAGAATCGCGAACCAACCTGATACAGCAGTCTCCATAAACGGCGGCGGTCGAACAGACATCTTTGTTTCATTCTGGTCTCCTCTCTCTCGGTTTCTTGACATTTTGACAAACAGATAAAAACAATCAAATTAAATAGAAAAGAATCAAATAGGCTAAGCAAAAGTTACGTTACTTGTCTTCAATGTTTTTCGTGGCCAATGATCTTCAGTCTTGTTTATGTTTTCATTTCGTTCTCACATCACGTCGGGGTCACCAATTGTGGCAGGCAAGGGTCGATAAAAGTAATTGTTTGTTGATGATGAGAAATTATATTGTAAGTTATGATCAACGCAAGTTCTTGGACATACTATTATAGACAGACAACTCAAAAACATTCACAACAAAAACAACCTCAATTTTCAAGGCAAATAAAAATTCGTGACATAAAAAGTAATGCGCGTGGTTGCTAAGGTTACAGGCGGGAAAATAAAAGTGAATCATACAAAGCGCAATTAATCAATAATAATTAAACAAGATAGAATGATATATCGATAATTCGCGAAACTTAAACAATAATTATGTTTCTGTAAAATATACATAAAAATATACATAAGATGCGCCACATACCTACTTCATTGTCCCAGGGATATAATAAAGTCGTTTCCACTGTATTTTAGAAATCGACTAAAACGCCTCGAAATTTACGATAAGAGGAAAAACTAAATAGTCCAGCAATCTGCAAATTTCGTTGCCAGCTGAGCTCGGGCGGTGTTACCCAACGGTCGGTGTTACCCCGAAACATGTAGACATTAACTAAATGTGGAATAATGCAATTATGATGAACGACACTACAAGAAAACAATTGGTTGATATATATGTAAAATTGATGCGATAATCTAATGAAACTAAGAGATTAATCATTTGGCCAAAAATTACGTGACTAGACCCTAAAAGGTTAGGGGGGTCGGTGTTCCCCCATCTTCCCCTACCTATTTGTTAATTTGAACGAAAATATCGTCTATCGAGATAAAATAAGATCAGGCATTGTGAACAGGCCTCTACTAATGGGTATTTTTAAAACGGTTGCCTTACATTGTGCATGCTTGTGTCGGCGACGTTGACGACGCTTCCCAATGTTTAAGAGTAAATAGATGGCATTGTGTGTCAGCATTCCTCACTCTATTGTAGTCATGCCAGGGGAACAGGAAAATGATGGTCAAACATATTTTACAACTTCCTGCCTTTTCTGTTTACGATATGTGCCTATACTTCTAATGCGGAAGGAAAATTAGGCCATCTCAATGATTATCGTTGAGTAGGAAGCAAAATTATTTATTATGAGAGCAAAGTAACGGCTTCATATATTGTGGCTGAAGTATGTAAGCTGTGACGTCTCCATTCTTTCAGCTTGGTGTGCGTTCCATGCTAATTGCTAACGATGGCCGCGATATACGCGGTCCGGACTCCGTCCCACACCTTCCTGTGTTCCGGTGGATCGCAGGCATACAGCGGGCTGCTCTAACCGTGTCTCGTGTGTTCCAGTGCCTCGCTGTGTTCCAGTGGATCTCACACATACAGCGGGCTGCTCTAACCGTGTCTCGTGTGTTCCAGTGCCTCCCTGTGTTGCAGTGGATCGCAGGCATACAGCGGGCCGCTAACCGTGTCTCGTGTGTTCCAGTGCCTTCCTGTGTTCCGGTGGATCGCAGGCATACAGCGGGCTGCTCTAACCGTGTCTCGTGTGTTCCAGTGCCTCCCTGTGTTGCGGTGGATCTCACACATACGAGTACAGCGGGCCGCTAACCGTGTCTCGTGTGTTCCAGTGTCCCTCTGTGAGCCGGTGACTCGTGGCTGTGCAAGTGGCCGCCATCGCGCGTGCACCGTGTGTCCGCCCGAGCCCCAGCGTCGTCGACTGACACCAGCTCGCCCTGCGCCGTCACCCTCTGGATGAGGTAAGTCGGCCCGCTCCCCGCACGCCCGGCACCCTGACTGCGCGCACTGATGTATCAATCTGCAAATCAATAACGGCGTGACATTCACCGGCGAGCGGCCGCCGGCTGACTTCGGACGCAAACACACCGCCCCCTGAAAAAACAAACGCTCCGCGCCGCTCAATGCCGCCGCCGCGCCGCATTGTGCCGCGGCGATCGCGGCGCGCGCGTGGTGCCCGAAATCTCGGCCGACCGGCCGCTCTCACACCCCTCAGTGGTGACAAAGGGGGCGCCAATGAAATCATCGGCCGGCTATATCAATTATTCATGGCTGGCGCTGTGCGCGGGCCGGGCGACGATCGCGGCGCCGTCAGTGCGCCGGCTCTGCCGCGGTGGACACCCGGCCGCACTCACGGTGCTTAGTGGCGGGCGGTGACGGGATGGAGGGGCACTGCCGGGCCCCTGCGGTCCCTCCCCGAGGAGATAGAGCGAAAATACTGATCGGATATTATCACAACAAACTCGCTCCGGGGAGCAAATGGATGGCTACGCAACAGCACGTGACGGGGGGGGGGGAGGAGCCGAAAACGAAACATACAAATTGCACATATTTTGTGCCTACGCATCACACATATGTGCAGCACTGCTGCTGCATCTAAAAAATCACTTTTCCGGTTTGCTTTTTATGGGGTTCAAGGTCTTGTGCGAGTAAATTCAACAAGTGAAGGTGGGTACTGCGCGGAGCGAGGATGCTCTTTTTTAGTTTTTAGGCTGAAAGCATGCTTTTCTCATCGTTCCTCTACCTCTTTCTTTTCCATTCCTCTCTCTTTCTCTTTCGTTCCTGTCTCGCTCTGATACCGTTCGTGGCTGCGCATGTGTGGCGGGCTACTGCTACCTTCCCCTCAGTCAATGCGGATGACTGCCGCCTCACGCACGCCCAGCGGTCGAGCTCGGATCTAAACGCCAGACCCGGGGCTCACTAGGTGTCACGGCGTGTCTTCACCGTGTCTCCATAGGGGCAGAGGAGTGGCCAGAAATGTGACACGATGTCAGATTTACTCTCTGTTGAGCGAATCTTGTTTGGAACTAACCTTATCAAGACAACCAGCCAAGGCAAGCATGGCAATCATGAATCAGACAGAGAAATATATCATTTAAATGTAGTACATACATTGGAATGTCTTCGAAGTTCGACGTCATTTAATGTAGCGTATGTGCACACTGCATGCCTACTGCTCATCCGATAAATGGAAGTTTCATAGTTGAGGCATCTACTAAAGCCAATAGCACTGACCTGCACAAAACAAAAGAGTAACGAAACAGCTATGCATAGCTGGTTTTAGCACAACCCCGATCAACTGCAGCATTTCTCTGAACGGTTCTGAAGTGCGCCTGTCCAATTCAGCTGTCCGGTGCCAGTTGTGTGTGACAGTGGTGGGGTGAGCTATGCGGTGGGTGGCCGCAATGCCCGCTCTCGCCAGTGTGGCGGTCCGTCTGCCGTCCGCTGGTCGCGGGGCCGGGTGCCCGCTGCTCACCGCGTCCAGTGAGACCCCGCACGTCTGCCGGTCGTCGGACGAAACAATGGCCCGACCGTCCGACATCGGGACGCTGTCGAGGCGCCCGGCGATCGATGAGGCATTGCTGCGTCCGTCAGATGCCGTCCCCGGTACACAGAGAGGGACGCAGGCGACTCTTCTCCGTCTCCAGACCACAGAAGGGCACATACAACTCGGCTGCGTCCGTCAGACACCGTCCTCAGTCCATAGAGGGACGCAGGAGACTCTGCTCCGTCCCCGGTACACAGAGAGGGACGCAGGCGACTCTGCTGCTCCGTCTCCAGGCCACAGAGGGACGCAGATGACTGCTCCGTCCCACAGAGGGACGCAGGTGACTCTGCTCCGTCCCACAGAGGGACGCAGATGACTACTCCGTCCCCCAGAGGGACGCAGGTGACTCTGCTCCGTCCCACAGAGGGACGCAGGCGACTCTTCTCCGTCCCCCGGTACAGAGAGAGAGAGAGAGAGAGAGAGAGAGAGAGAGAGAGAGAGAGAGAGAGAGAGAGAGAGAGAGAGAGAGAGAGAGAGAGAGAGAGAGAGAGAGAGAGAGAGAGAGAGAGAGAGAGAGAGAGAGAGAGAGAGAGAGAGAGAGAGAGAGAGAGAGAGAAGAGAGAGAGAGAGAGAGAGAGAGAGAGAGGAGAGAGAGAGAGAGAGAGAGAGAGAGAGAGAGAGAGAGAGAGAGAGAGAGAGAGAGAGAGAGAGAGAGAGAGAGAGAGAGAGAGAGAGAGAGGAGAGAGAGAGAGAGAGAGAGAGGAGAGAGAGAGAGAGAGAGAGAGAGAGAGAGAGAGAGAGAGGAGAGAGAGAGAGAGAGAGAGAGAGAGAGAGAGAGAGAGAGGAGAGAGAGAGAGAGAGAGAGAGAGAGAGAGAGAGAGAGAGAGAGAGAGAGAGAGAGAGAGAGAGAGAGAGAGAGAGAGAGAGAGAGGAGAGAGAGAGAGAGAGGAGAGAGAGAGAGAGAGAGAGAGAGAGAGAGAGGAGAGAGAGAGAGAGAGAGAGAGAGAGAGAGAGAGAGAGAGAGAGAGAGAGAGAGAGAGAGAGAGGAGAGAGAGAGGAGAGAGAGAGAGAGAGAGAGAGAGGAGAGAGAGAGAGAGAGAGAGGAGAGAGAGAGAGAGAGAGAGAGAGAGAGAGAGAGAGAGAGAGAGAGAGAGAGAGAGAGAGAGAGAGGAGAGAGAGAGAGAGAGAGAGAGAGAGAGAGAGAGAGAGAGAGAGAGAGAGAGAGAGAGAGAGAGAGAGAGAGAGAGGAGAGAGAGAGAGAGAGAGAGAGAGAGAGAGAGAGAGAGAGAGAGAGAGAGAGAGAGAGAGAGAGAGAGAGAGAGAGAGAGAGAGAGAGAGAGACACAGACCACCCTGCTACGTCTTCAGTCCACAGAGGGACGCAGGTGACTCTGCTCTCCGTCCCCGGTCCACAGAAGGGCGCATACAACTCGGCTGCGGCCCTCAGACTCCTTTCTCGGTACGGAGCGGGGCACAGTCGCCCAGACCCCTCCCCAGTTCACAGAGGGACACAGTCGACCAGACCCCTCCCCAGTCCACAGAGGGAACAGTTGACCAAACCCCTCGGCCTCCCCAGTCCACAGAGGGCACAGCCGACCAGACCCCTCCCCAGTCCACAGAGGGGGCACAGTCAATCAGCCCCCTCCCCAGTCCATTGCCCAGGGGGACACAGGCGACTCTGCAGCGTCCCTAGTCCAGAGAGGGACGCAGTCGACTTTGCTGTGCCCTCAGAGTCAGACCCCTTTCAGTCCAGAGGGGGACACAGAAGACTGTTTCTCGTCCTTCAGCGGGCTCGGACCCCTCTCCAGGTCAGATAGAGATCCCCTCTCCAGGTCAGATAGAGGTCTCCTCTCCAGGTCAGAAAGATATCCATTCTCCAGGTCAGATATTTAGAGGTCCCACCTCCAGGTCAGATAGAGATCCCTTCTCCAGGTCAGAATAGATCTCTCCACACACGCGACTCTTCCCGTCTCTTAGTCGACTCTGCACCTCGGTTATTCGACTCATTTTTTCGACTCAGCGCGAAGTGGACACAATTGACTTTTGATCACTCGGTGATCGTAGATCGTAAGAACCAGGGAAGGCTCGGTTGTGCTTTGCGAAGCCCGGCACTGCTCAAAACTCGTGCCGTGGCCGTTTCCCGAAGTCCCAAGTCGATGGCTGACCCCAACATCCTCCCTGTTCTTCCACCGCGGTACCGCGCGGCTCTACAAGATCTCTTCAGCTTTCCACTCTCAGGTTGTGTGCCTATTTAGGTTTGTTGTACGTGCGACGTTGGTGCCTTTTCCAATTTTAGAGTTGAATAGAAATAGAATGCTAGGTAGTTGGTTAGAGACCAACTAAAACAAAAACAAACAACAGCAATAGAATGGCTGAGTCAGAAGGAGTGTCATGACGAGCTCTATGAATGAAATCATCCGTGCACGGAAACTGTTTTGCTGGTGATGTAGGATCTGTGCAATCCGAGTCTGATCATCATTGATGTCAGGCAGCTGAGCCCTGCAGTCGCACCTGAATTGATGGGCCCTTGTCCTCTGGGCCAAAGTGAATCCTGAATAATAACCGGATGCACTATCTCAGTTCATTGTTAACTATGAACCCCATCCATGCTGGGTAAACGATTACATATGGCCGCGCGCTAAAACGCTATGATCTCATGTCGTGTGAATTTTTTGCCGTTGGTAAGACAGCTTGCGGGTTTGATACGGTTCTTTTATACCGTGTGGTCAGCTTTGTGGTATCGATGCAACTACATAATTACACTGAATCGAGATATTTGAGCACTCAATGCATGTTTATAATGCGTTGAGTCAAATCGGCTTTTTGACATAGGGTAAGTGGCTCCTATGACGCACACTTCCTAAAAGCGCACACCAAGAACTTTTTTAATGTAGTTCCTTCAGCAGAAGCCAGGAACGAAAAAATCAGCTGTCAATCACTTCCAGCGACATTTGTGCTGCGTGTGGACGGCGGTGGGGTGTTGTCGGCTCAAAAGGTGAGTAGTTATGGCGGATATTGTGATTGAGGTGCAATGTTTCTTCAGCAAAAAAGTGCCTGAAGCAATAATGCATGTTTTAAGACGCATGCACTTCTCGCGTAAACCTGAATAGGCCGGAAAGATCGATGGGCACTGACCGGATGGCAATGAAACGGGGCTCAGTTTAGGCATGCATGCTTTACCCAGAATGCGTCAGTGCTGACGGGAGGGGGCTGAATGTCAGGTGTGCGTGTTTAGGGCAACTGGTTCTGCAATGACGCACACTTTCAGTGCCGCAAATGCGCACAGTACATCTGATGATTATCTAGCCTTCTTTCTTACAAGGAGCAGCTTATATCACGATGAATTGACATGTTAGGCATTGGCACAGTGTAGAATGCGGCATTGAGCTCCACTCCCGGCGGTGGAGCTGGCAAAACGGCGGTGGAGCTGGACGCCGGGCCCGCGCGCTCGGCTGGTGACGCCGGACCCGGGCGCTCGACTGGTGACGCCGGGCCCGGGAGCTCGGCAGGTGCCAGGTGACGCCGGGCCCGGGCGCTCGGCTGGTGACGCCGGGCCCGGGAGCTCGGCAGGTGACGCCGGGCCCGGGCGCTCGGCATGTGAAGCCGGGCCCGGGCGCTCGACTGGTGACGCCGGGCCCGGGAGCTCGGCAGGTGACGCCGGGCCCGGGCGCTCGGCTGGTGACGCCGGACCCGGGCGCTCGGCTGGTGACGCCGGGCCCGGGAGCTCGGCAGGTGACGCCGGGCCCGGGCGCTCGGCATGTGAAGCCGGGCCCGGGCGCTCGACTGGTGACGCCGGGCCCGGGAGCTCGGCTGGTGACGCCGGACCCGGGCACTCGGCTGGTGACGCCGGACCCGGGCGCTCGGCTGGTGACGCCGGGCCCGGGAGCTCGGCAGGTGACGCCGGGCCCGGGAGCTCGGCAGGTGACGCCGGGCCCGGGCGCTCGGCTGGTGACGCCGGGCCCGGGAGCTCGGCAGGTGACGCCGGGCTCGGGCGCTCGGCAAGTGACGCCAGGCCCGGGCGCTCGGCTGGTGACGCCGGGCCCGGGAGCTCGGCAGGTGACGCCGGGCCCGGGCGCTCGGCAAGTGACGCCAGGCCCGGGCGCTCGGCTGGTGACGCCGGGCCCGGGAGCTCGGCCGATGGAACATCTCGTGCTGACTCCGTATCCATGCGGGACAACGAAGAACTAGATAGAAGTCTGCATGACGTGATGCCAACCCCTCGCGTGCAGAGCAAAGGTAAGCGAAGGGCAGTTAATAGAGATGCTGTGCTGGTAAAGAGGGCATTGTTTGAGTCCGACGGTAACAAGGAAAAAACAAAGAAAACAGCCAAACATGGACACGTGAAAATAAAACAGGTACCTAAAGCCCAATGAAGACCAGTCATCAGGAAGTGAGACGACATGCATATACTGCTGCATGAAGTTCTCACGATCGTGTGAAGAGTGGATACAATGTCAAGTGTGCACTGGCTGGGCATGCGTGCCATGCACTGACGCTGAAACAAAACAGACAAGTTTCACTTGTGACCTCTGCCGACAGTAGATACTGAGTCAATGAAAAGGTTTCGAGTTCATGATGTGTTCATGATGCGTACATGTTCATGGTGTGTTTCATGATGTGTCGAGTTCAAAGTTCATGATGTGTTCATGATGCGTACATGTTCATGGTGTGTTTCATGATGTGTCGAGTTCAAAGTTCATGATGTGCTCATGGTGTTCAACTTTAAAATAAAGTGATTTGATCAATACCTCGACATGTTTATTAAACCTAAAACCTGTTGGAATTGTTCTTGTGCGCATTTGAGGCAGCTGAATGTGCGTCATAAGAGCACCGGTGCTCTATTAGCGCACGTCGGACGTTGGTGGATGTTTTGCCTTATATGTCATAAATGATGAAGGAACGCTGGAACGTAAAAGTCAAATCAAGAAAGCAAATGCTTATGAAAACTGCTTGTGACCATTTTGTCAGCAAAACAGGTTTCAGTAAGTCTCAAAAGCAGTTTTCCTACTAGGTGTGCGTGATAGGAGCCACTTACCCTATTAGCCGTGTTGACGACGGGTTATCTGGCGAATGCATCTAATACGACAAATCTGCATCAAAGCTCTTTTACAACAAATAGCTTAGCATCATGAATTTACATCAGTGTTTTAATCGAAAATAATGTCTAACAATTTTTTTTTTTTAAATCAGGTATATAGGCAACTAGTGCAACCCAACTGATAACTAATACAAAACATAATTTGACCAAATCTGCACCAAATCTGCACCAAATATGGACCAAATGTGTACCAAATAGCCGTTATGAAGACGACTATTAACAGACTTTAACTTCGACTTTTCCTTTCATTTCTGTTATGTCATTCATTCCCTTCGACTTCGAGCAGACTTTGAATTTTTCTTCTACAATATATAATTGTTAGAGGGCTACCTATAGGTACCTATGTTACATAACTGTTGAACACGACACCATATTAGATGTGTTTTCGTAGTGATTTTCAGATGAATGCTTTTATAATTGCTAAGGCATATAAGAGCCTGAAATGAAAGATAAATACTATTTCGAAGCCTCTCTGGCATCGGCACTTAGAAAACAGCTGCCGGCTGGCTGCCTGCGGGTCGCGTTTTGAATAGCATTCTCACAACAATGGCGAGTCCTGGCCGTCCTGACCTCCAGCAATGCCGGGGGCCGCGCCGGGTATGTCCCGGGCGGCGCGGCGACTCTCGCCGTCGGAGGGCCGCCCTGAGAACAGCCGCCGTCGGCCGGAGAGTTGCACAACGCTGCACAGGCTCTCGTGACGCTGGCGGCATTTTTGCCGCATTGTCTGTCTCCGCGCTGCGTGAACGATGATTCGCCGCGGCCGTTGTGAAACTGCGGGGGATCGGCGCGCCCGGCTCGTCCGTCAATTCTGCCCGCCGACCATCGACGGACGGCCGTGCCGGGCATAGTCGGCGCGCCGGGGGCCGGGGCCGCGGCGGGGAGCGGCGCGGGACGGATATACTCGTACTGCAGGGACCGCTGCTGAGTACTGGGAGCGGCACGGACCGGGACAAACTGCTACTGGGAGCGTCACGGGCTGAGAGCTGACTGCTACTGGGAGCGTCACGGGCTGAGAACTGACCACCGCTGGGAGCGCCACGGGCTGAGAACTGACTGCTACTGGGAGCGTCACGAGCTGATGTCAGCCGCCGGACAGGTCGTCCCAGGTCGACCGTCCCCGGGCGGGTCAGCGTCACAGGTCGACCGTCCCCGGGCGGGTCAGCGTCCCAGGTCGACCGTCCCCGGGCGGGTCAGCGTTACACGTCGACCGTCCCCGGGCGGGTCAGCGTTACACGTCGACCGTCCCCGGGCGGGTCAGCGTCACAGGTCGACCGTCCCCGGGCGGGTCAGCGTCCCAGGTCGATCTCAGCCGCCGCGCCGGACGGCGCGGGTCGACGGGCCGCCACGGAGGGCGGCTCCGCTGGGGACATGGGTTGATCCCGCTCCGAATCTGACAATTTTTCGCGGAGTGAGCATTCACAGAGTAAGCACAGGTATTCACAGAGTGAGAACTGGCGGCCTCAGAGGTGACACTCAGTAGGAACTCGTTGAGCCAGCGCAGTGGTAGCCTGCGTGCCATGTCATGGCATGGAAAGTTGCGGACGCCCCACCTGAGTAGTGAGCAAACACACATCGGTGGGTCCTGATGTCATGACACGGAGCCACGGAGGCGGCGCCGTTTGCGGTTTGGGTGGTCCATTGTACCGCCGCTCAACACAGACGGGCAATCAGTGAGCCGCTGATAAGGGCCGCTGTGACGCGCGTGTCGCCGCGGCCGACCCGGTGACGGATCGGCGCTGTCCGCGCGACTCCGGCCCGGCTGTCGGCAGCTCCGATTATGACGCGGCCGGCGGCGGCCCACCGCGGCGATAAGCCCGCCCAGCGCTCCGCTATTGATCAGATCAGAGCCCACACTCGGCGAGCGCCAGCTCAGACGGCCGCGCGGCGGCTCCACACTGGGCGAGCGCGGCCGGCTCAGACGGCTGGCGGCTCCGGCGGAGCCACCAGAACGTTACGGAGACGGACCTCTGAACGAGGGACGACAGAACCTTACGGATGCTGAGGTCCGAACGAGGGAGATCGAACGGGGCGGAGACTGAGGTCTGGTCGAGGAGCGGCCGTACGGGACGGAGACTGAGGTCTGGTCGAGGAGCGGCCGTACGGGACGGAGACTGAGGTCTGGTCGAGGAGCGGCCGTACGGGACGGAGACTGAGGTCTGGTCGAGGAGCGGCCGTACGGGACGGAGACTGAGGTCTGGTCGAGGAGCGGCCGTACGGGACGGAGCTGAGGCCCGCAGCGTGCGAAGGACGGCCATGGAGGGCGTACTCGCTGAAATGGCCGTGGGCGCGGTCACCGAACCTTTACGGGTGATGCCGGCGTGTCCTCAGCGGCCCGCCTGTGCCGCTGTGCGGACCTCCCTCTCGGCGCGGACCGTGGAGGCGGGCGGGGCCGCCGGCCGGCCGATGTCATCCCTCGATGGGGCCGCCGGCGGCCGGCGAGTTACCGGCGTCATTGTCGCGTGCCAGCCGCCGGCCCGTCCGCCGCGCTATCTGCAAACCGCTAACGAATGGCACCGGTACGGCTCTCCGTCAGGCCAAGGAGTGGCGGCGCGGGACTGGGTGGGAGACTGTCCCTCGCAGGAGCCAAGGAGTGGCGGCCGCGGGACTGGGTGGGAGACTGTCCCTCGCAGGAGCCAAGGAGTGGCGGCCGCGGGGCTGGATGGAAGACGGCCGCTCGCAGGAGCCAAGGAGACAGGAATGGCGGAGGCCGCGGGACGTGGCGGGGACCGCCGCTCGCATCAGGACTCGATCAGAGGGAGCTGTCAGGAACCAGTGGGCGAGCCGCCGACACCTCCGCTTGGGAGAGCTGAATTCCGTGTCGGTGGAAGCTGAAATCCACGTAAATAGGGAATCTTACTTACACATAAACCAGTTTGTCGGGGGGGGGGGGGGCTGTTTGCCATTATTACAAATGCCCCGTTTTGTGACTCTGAAAACACTCATGCATGCTGCATACTAAATATACCAATTGGGCTCAGCTATCATATATGTCTGTGGTGACATTTATAATACATGTGCTGGCACCCTGCCGTGCTTAGCACTAATTTTATTCAGCGTTGTACACAGCACGCAACAAGCTGTAACGAGTGGAGTATATCACATCCTGCCCGGGCGAGGCTCTTATGCATATCTCCATAGGTGATCTTAGTATGATATGCTGGCACAACGATTCTCATTTATAACGTGGCATATTTGCCGACGCCTCTTCATTTTCGGCCGGCACGGCAGTGTACGCCGCCCGGCTCACCCGCTGCCAACTGGGGTACATGGTAGCCGTCTGCAGTCATAATCGCCTCGTATATCATCGTCGACATTTCGGAATGAAGACACGCCGAGCGATGAAGCTGTAAACGGTACAGCGGCTTTGGATGATGGAGATTATACTAATGACTTCAGCTCGTCTCAGGAGCGGCTGGCACGTCTAAATCACCGTCGATGCCATATTGTCAGCGGCCGCCCGGCCTGCCGGCTGGCAGGAGCCATTTGTCCCGACACCGGCGCGCGTCGCGCTGTCGTCTGTTTAGCTAGGAGGTGGTGTTTGGCACCATTTATCTGTGTATTCGCGAGGTCAGGGCTCGTGTCCCAGAAGTGGCCTTTCACCGCGCACTTGTAGTTGCATGGCTCTCACTCACGCGTCTCAGCGAAGTTGTTTGGGGTCAGCATTTTTTCCAGTCAAGGGCCTGTAATCCCGCATCTCTCGTCCCGTGTCCTGAAGTATTTATGTATGTACTCTTCATTCTGTGCCTTTTGTCGTGCAAATCTCATATCCAGTTAGCCACGTCATATCCCTCGATCGATATCCCGTGCCCCGTGTGCCGTACCCCGTGTCCCGTGTCCCTTGTCCCGTGTCCCGTGTTCGTTGTCCCGTGCCCCGTGTCCGTGTCCCCTGTCGCCTGTCCCGTGCCCTGTGTCCGTGTCCCCTGTCCCCTGTCCCCTGCCCCTGTCCCCTGTCCCACTCGGCTCGGGGTGCCGGGGTGAGCGCGGGCCGGGCCGGGCCGGGCCGCGGTGCCGTAGGTGATTTGTCGCGCCGGCCGGCGGGAGGGCCGCCCGCTGCCGCCCGCTGCCACCACCGCCGCCGCGCAGATAACTCGGCGCGAATTTCGGCCCGGCGATTTATCGGCGAATAATGTGACATCTTTACTGGCGGCCGGCTGCAGGCCTGGTGATAACTTGGCCGGGGGCGCCGCGCAATGGCACGGAGACGGAGGGGGGGGGGGGGGGGGGGGGAGGAGACGGTGCCGGTGGTGGTGTGACGGTGACGGTGAGACGGTGACGGTGACGGTGTGACGGTGACGGTGTAACGGTGTGACGGTGAGATGGTGAGACGGTGTGACGGTGTGACGTTGACGGTGTGACGGTGACGGTGACGGTGAGACGGTGTGACGGTGACGGGGTAACTGTGACGGTGTGACGGTGACGGTGACGATGTGACGGTGACGGTGTGACGGGGCTGATGACGGTGTGACGGTGACGGTGACGGTGTGACGGTGATGGTGACGGTGAAACGGTGACGGTGACGGTGGTGGTGATGATGGTGGCGGTACTTCTGTGAGTAACTGGTCGTCCGAGCCGTGAGCAGAAGTCAGAACTCTCACCAGACCCCAGCCATGCCTATTCAAATGCTGCAGCTTCCCATGACGCCTCCACGTTCCGACCGCCACGCCTGCTTGCTGCCATAGCCACGCAGTTATACAGAAGAAAGGCTTCACTCGGTGCAGTTTCGGATGCAGTGTCTGTTCATCAGAATGGAACGCTCACTCCGCTGCTGATCACGCTGCACATGCAGCTGAGATTGGGTGTCGTACCACGTCTCAGTTTTACGGTTTGACTTCGATGTTTGCATGTAATTGAGACGTACTGAGTGCTGTGCCCGAATGAATAATAATCGATCCTAGATCTATTATGAGGCTCTTATTGAACAGATGTCGCTGTTATCTGAAACATAACCAACTGTTGGAGGATCATGACTCAATTAGATGAGCGACACGAAGATCATGAGAGCGCCAGTTTGGCACCGACTAAGTTTAATGTGAGCAGTGCTGGCTGTGGATTACGGAGGGTGGTCTCTGATGGCGGCTCGTACCGTGAGAATACCGCGCGGCCACGACCGGCGCGGCGGACTGTGGGTCGGGGGCCGCTCCGTGTCGCTCCCGGACCTAACCTCCTGTCTTGCTCCGGGTCGGGACGCTCGGACACGGGAGCCGCGCAGCCACCGGCGCACTCGGCGCCGTGCTCCAACACCGACAAATGTCTACAAGGCATTGCGCTTAGCGGCCCGAGTCGGCCCCGGCTCCTGCTCCGGCTCCGGTGGCGGCTGATTGCCGGGGAGCCGCCGACGGCGCGGCGCGGCCATCCCGGCTGCGTGCCGCCGCTCGGCGCCGCGCCGGACCATTGGCCGCCGCCGGAACAATTCATAAATTAGGCCGTCTCGGCCGGGGCGCGGCGCGGTGGCAACAGATCGCCGGCCGGCCGCCTAATCCCCGCCTATCATGGGCGCACACGCTCCCTTTATGGCCGTGGTTATTGGAGCGGCGTGCTACCGACGAGCGCGGCGACGAACGAGGAGGAGGAGGAGGAGGAGGAGGAGGAGGAGGAGGAGGAGGAGGAGGAGGAGGAGGAGGAGGAGGAGGAGGAGGAGGAGGAGGAGGAGGAGGAGGAGGAGGAGGAGGAGGAGGAGGAGGAGGAGGAGGAGGAGGAGGAGGAGGAGGAGGAGGAGGAGGAGGAGTCCCCTCACTGGAGAGGACTAAGTGCTTCCAAAACGCTGACCTTCCCAGAACAAGCCGCCAAAACGCCAAGGAGGAGAGGGGAGACTAGGCGGGGGATGCCCTTTTAGTCCTCTCCTTCCTTAACCCTCGCCCGCACATGCCATTTTCCCATCCTAGAACGCACATGGGGGGGGGGGTGGTTGCCACCCCCCCGCGCCATTTCGTTCCTGTTGGAGATAGAGCTTAGCAGTAAAGACCAAAAAGATTCCTTGGGAAGAGACGAATCCAATGATACCCAGTTTTACCTTCTCAGGTCAGTCATTGACCTTCCAGGTCAGGTCAAACTAAAGAATGTTGCTGTTTTGGGTCACCGTTGGATATCAAGTGCGCTGCTTATCAAATACCGATGACGATGCTGTTTTCTGGTGCCAAGCCAGCTAGAACCTCTTTGTCACACTATCCGACCAGAATTTTGCTGCTGATGTCATTTCAGGTCAAGTTAGGTCAAGGTCAATTATATGTGTTTGTTTGTCTGTGTGTGTCTGTGTGTATACTGATGTGTGCACCGATTGTTTTTGGGTCCATATCACATGAAATCATGATCTGAGAAGCTTTTACCAAAAATGCAGTCAAAAAACTTCACAAAAAGTAAATTCAGCTTGCCTAAAACGCAATTATCTTAGATGACCTAGGTTGACCTTGACCCTGACCTTGACCCCTGTACATCGTCGAACAACATGTTCCATGATAGGTGGGAGGTAAGACTGGCAAAAAAGGCCGAAATCAGGGTGTCAAAAGCTCACAAGGCCCATGGCAAACGCAAGATGTTGAGAATTGGCCATTTGGGTCATGACATGACCTGAAAAACAAGGTCATATCTCCGAAACCAAAAATCACAGAAACTTGAAATTTTCAGTGGACATCAAGAAAGGATAGACGAGCAGCTATACGAAAAATCAGCCTTCTAGCTCTAAAAATGTTGAGTGCAGAGCAGAAAGACTGTCTGGGGGGGGGGTGGCAACCACCCCCCCCCCCCCCATGTGCGGGCGAGGGTTAAGAAGGAGGCGAGGAAGAGCTGTCGGGGCGGTATGTCGGACCGATGATGCCGGTTTGTCGCGCTGATGTCGGGCTGATGTCGGCGCGCGGAGGCTCGTCTGTCAGTCGGCCGGATGCAGCACCCACCGGCCGGCCGTCGCACGGTCTTGCCGAATACCAGATTAGCGCGAATTTAATCAAAAACCCGACTTTCGATAAACTGTTATTTATACCTATCAATGGGTAGGAAATTGTCCGAAGTTATCGGATAGAACCTTATTTTTAAGCCACTTTATCATTTGAGGACTTATATCCCTGCCGAAAGTAGACCCACGCTCCGGTTCCTGAAATCGGGCTATGGTACTGAGAAATATGTCCAGTTTTCAATGTAAATTTTACGGAAGCTTCGAGAAGATATATGAGAAAATAGCATAGCACCGGATAGCACAATTCATGATGAAGCTGTTTCTGCTATCATGGTAGCTTTTCAATGAATGGTTTCTGAGTTTAATGAGTTAGAACAGGAGCCCTGCATGTGTATCGTTCTCACAATAGTATCTCATAAAGAAGTTGGAAAATGTCAAAATGGATAAAAATGGATATGACGAATAGGGCATGGCTGAACTCTCCGCACATTTCTGAACATAAGCGAGCAAGTTTCAGCTGCCACTTTTTGCCTATTTGCCGTCAATTCAGCTTTGAACATGTCTAGTCGGCCGCCCGGCGTGACCTGACCAAGGTGGGGGGCGGCGCGGCCGAACAGGCTCCAGCCTAATTAACTATCTCAAGCACACGGAATCGTGATTTCATGCACTCCTTGCAAGGTTCGATGCTTCACTTTTTCATTATTGGCCTTACGTGACGTCATTTATGACGTCACTAGGATAATAAGAGTTTTTCGTCAATAACTCCTGATCAAATTGGGCTAGCGAGTCGGGAAAGCCACCAATGGACTCAGGAAGACCTGCCGAATCGAATGATATGCAACATGACCTCCTTCGACCAACTTCGTGATCTGGGGGGCTCTAACCTGACCTTGACCCGAGGTCAACACCTTAAGTTGACTTCAGCCGAACAAAAAGTATACCATTCGACGCACCTGAGCGAGGCGAACACGATGATGCCAAAATTGCGACTCTGCGGCATTTTTTTCGCGAAGTTATTAATAAAAAACGAATCCGTGCCTTGGGCCACTTGACCTGAACTCAGAGGTCACAGGTTAACCTGAGACCTTAAAATCGGATACCAGTTGCTGCGTCTCGTAACGGCACACACGCTCGTTTTTTCCGCGAGGCTCTAGCTTCATCAGGGGCGAAACAGCGACGGGGGTCGTACCCCCCCCCCCCTTCGGCCGGCGAAGGGGGGGTATTTTGAAAACCAATAGGTCCGGTGAGGGGTAAACGTCAGTTTTGGAGCCAGAGAACCATTTTCAGTGGATCCGAGCGGCGCTGGGATTAAATTCGCGCTAAACTGGTCTTCGGCCACACTGTGCGTCGGTCCGTGTCGCCGCGCGGGCGCCGCCGGCGGCTCGATGCTATCAGCTGATTCACGCGCGCCGGTGTCGCGCGGCGATCGGCCGCGTCGCGCGCCGTTAGATAAATCGGCGGCGGCGGTTAGTGTCGAGCCCGGCCGAGGTGGACACGCCAGCCGGCCTTTTATATGGAGATGGTCCGGAGGTCGCGGCCGCACGAGCGACGGCCGCACGAGGAGCCGGTACGCCACGGCACGGCCGGACGAGGGGCCGGTACACCACAGCACGGCCGGACAAGGGGCCGGTGCGCCACGGCACGGCCGGACTAGGGGCCGGTACGCCACGGCACGGCCGGACAAGGGGCCGGTACGCCACGGCACGGCCGGACAAGGGGCCGGTACGCCTCGGCGGGGGACGGACTGGTCCCGGGGCTAACTTGACGTGGAGGACGGGCTGAGGACGGCCTGACCCCGTTGGCCAGTCGCAGAGCAGGAGCTCGGTATGAGTCAGACAGAATCCTGGTGACCGAATCTGCGCCAGTGGAACTCCGAAGTTCCCGAGCTTTGCTTTGCGTAACCGTTTCATGTAATACTATCCAATTTGTCCACTTTACGGTGATTCATACCTGCCTGCTACATTTGTGCAGACCTCAAAAATTCACATTGCTAGTACCGTACCTCGCTGCACAGCACACATTGGCCCTCCCCCCCCCCCCCCGTCCCCCATGAGGCAGTGGAGGAGTGGTAAAACTGCGTGGCGCCAGTCGGTGCCGATGTCCATACATGGTCCGGGACCGGTCGGTTCCCACGACCACGGGCGCCGGCCGGGCCGGGCCTTCCTATCGGACCCGGTCGGGCCTACCTATCGGACAGAACCAGCTTCGGCGCTGGCCGGCCAGGGCCTATCGCGTAGGATCGCCGAGCACACACGGCATTGGAGCACTTCGTGTTGTGTTATCTGTTTTTAACAAATCGCAAAGCGAGACGTTTGACTTCCTCTATCTAGAAGAACCTACCTCGTGACATTGTTCGTGCTATTTCTCATGCATGATGGTATGATGAAAACGGCTGAAGACGACATAGTTACGTTTCATTTTGAATAGTCATTTTTTGGGTCTCAAAAGCAAAGCGACTACAGAGCGACTGCACGCGGAAGATTTTCCCATCAGAGAAAAAGCATGACAATGTAAACAAGTCAACCATAAACATTGTTGTTTCCCATTCATTTGTCGAATTTTCATGTAATCCTTGTGTTTCATCTGCAGCAGAGTAAAGAGTTTATTGAGGAACGGAGTTCCTCTGTCTGTTGGCTCGGATTTGTGATGTGCCCCTGAGGTGGGTGACCCACTCCTTCTGTCGCTGTCGTTGCGTGTTCTCCGTCGGTCCCCATCGTTTCCATCCCGTTCAGCCGCGCTGAGCTCAACCGAACATCTGTAGTGAGCTTCCCTGCCAATCAATGGTCTGTGGCTGGGGGCAGAGGCCCTCCGTCTCTGTGGCTGCTGTCTGTGGGGAGCAGAGGTCCTCCGTCTCAGAGTGACTGTCGTCTGTGGGGACCAGAGGCCTCCGTCTCTGTGACTGCCGTCCGCGACGACCGGCGCCTGTTGATCGCCGCTATCTGGCCGCCCCGGCACGGAATGCCGTGCACGTGTCCGCCGGTACCGGATGGCGGTGCTTGGCCGGCTTTACGGGCCGGCGACGGCTGCGCTCATTTGCGGCCGTAACAAAGTGTCAAATAATCAGCTAGTGGTGCCGTTAATCTCCAATTCGGCCGGCTGAGCGGCGAGCGGCCGCGGCCCGCCGTCCGCTGCACGTCTTCATAGGGCGACTGTCGTGCTCCGGCGGCCATTGCGGGCCCGTCTCCGGGCTGAGCTACGGGCCGTTACGCCTCCGGACGACTCCGTAAACAATCAGCTATCTGTGATATTCTGTCCCCGCAACACGCCTTGTGGGCGTCCGCAGCTGCAACAAAATACCAATGGAGCCTCTTGAATTTGCCAGCCTTAACGATGACGCGTAGTGTATGGACTAATTAGTTCATACTTCTCGGGAACACAGTCGCATGCTTCAGCAGTCTTCTTTGCGCATTCTTTCCAGTGCCTTTATATGTATGTAGTTTGTTTAGTATTTAGTCCCTTTCAGTCTACCTAACTTAAACCACCGTCGTCCCGCCCCGTCCCGTCCCGCCCCATCCCGTCCCGTCCCGTCCCGTCCCGTCTCGTCCCGCCCCGTCCTGTAGTGTCCCCTCCCGTCCCGTCCCGTCCCGTCCCGTCCCGCTCTGTCCCGCGCAGAGCCGTCCCATCCAGCCCCCCCCCCCCGTCCCCCGCCTCCGCCGTGCTGATCTCTCTGTTACAAAGCCGACGCGTAAATCACAGCGCTCCATTACGGCATTGTCTATGTGTGTGCTTATGCAGATGGTGGCCGTTACTCGCCGCCGCCGTGCCAGTGACGTCACTCGCGTGCCGGTGACGTCACTGCCGGTCCCGGGCTCTATTTACGGCGGTCGGTGCGGTGGCGAGCACCACGCAGCCCGGTGTCGCGCCGCGGCTGCTTTTTCAATTAGCGGGCGCCGTTGGCAAAGATGGGGAGGAATGGAGAGGAAGGAAGAGGTGGGCCGAGGTGGGAGGGGTGGGCGCGCCCGGCCGAACCGGCAGACCGAGTGCCGCCCGCCGGACTCGCCACGCCGCTGTCCCTGCAAATTGCGCCGGCCCGGCGCGCCGTGCACCGCGCAGTAAATAATACGGGCCGGCGGCGCGCTCCACCGGCCGGTGTATCATTTTTACAGTGACCATTGTCGCCGTCACGGCCCATTCGGCCGGAGAAAACCGGACGGCGCGCGAGCGATTTATCTCGCGCCGCCGCCACTGTCATGTAGCCGAGGACATAAAGGATTTTTATAATGCCGTATTTCGCGAGTGCGCGGCTGGCATCTTCATTGGGCGCGGTGCCGGACAAATGATCGGTTGGCTCGTATTTCGCGTGCCGCGCGGCCCACGGCGCGGCGCTGGTGTCGCGGCACGCGGCGGGGGGCGCGGTCGAGCCGCCGCGCCGAGCCGGCGACCACGACCCCGCCGGCCGCGACACGCGCGCCGCGGGACACCGGCCGGCCGTCCCACACGGTTTATCGGTGATATTTCAGGAAGTGCTGGGCGCGACCCGAGTCAATGGGTCCCTGATTGCTAACGGAGCGCGACCCGTGAGGTCCGGCGACCAAGTCAGCACTGCGGCTGCGCCCACTTCGGAGCATTGCTAGGCGACGCCTGCAATGAACAAGGGAAAAGTTACGATTGCTATAAATTCAAACCTCGCTATTTCCGACCAACGTAGATGTATTTTATGCTGCATGGAAAATTATGAAATGGACTGGTAATTCTGCTCTGGATGAACTGAGAGTTTGTTATGTGTTTCAACTGCCAAGACATGCCTTGTGTAAGCATTCTTTTCATCTGATCGATTTATGCATTCCATAAGTGACTACCCTCCATTTGATGTGCCGTAAGCAGGCTTGCTATCCATTGCTACACTGCCATTGTTACTTTAAATAAAACACTGAGCGACAGAAAACTGAGGAAAACGATCCGGCAATGAGCAATACCAAGGTAAAACGCAACATCAGAATTCAGATACACTCATTTATATTACGAAGCGTAATAACTCCGTTTGTTACAAATAAATCGCGCCGCTGAGTGGTGACTGCAACTGCGCACAGCGCACAACCGCCGCTCCTGGGCAGCCGCCTGCCAGCTGGCGTGATGCTGTGCCGGAGGACAGCTGCGGCGTGGGAACTGCAGCGCCTCACAGGAACATAGCACCAGGGCCGTCGTACCGTGCTGCTTGGTCGGCTCCAGTGAACAGTTCCCACCGCGTGTAAGCAAAACTGACACAATAGTAAGTGCATTGCATTTATGCAGCATTACTCAGCAGATCGGAAACGCCGTTGCGGAGTAGGTGAACCAAGGAGACGGTCTGCCTGTCAGTGTCCGGGGAATGTCATTGTTGCGGCCGGCTGCTGATAGCTGCTGGCCGGTCGGCAGATTGCGCCGCCGATCGGCTCGACTGCTATGCACGACCCCGGCCGGCCCGGGAGCGGCTCCGCCGGCATGGGAACAGTGCAGAGGCTGCGTAGCGGCGCTCCGCATTCCGGCCGCGCGGCTGGGATGCGCCGTGTGCGAAACGCGCGGCCGTCGCCGAGTGTCGTGATGAGCGTGCCCTTCGGTGTGCGGCGCGGCGCCGCTTTCACAGGCGGCGTCTGCAGCGCCGGCATCTGGCAGACATTCCGCGTCGGTCCGCCCCGCGGCGCGCCGTGCCGCCGCCGGTCCGCGGCTCCGCGGCGCAGCGCTCCGCGGCGACTGGTGGCCGGCTAACGGGACCCGGCGCACAACAAACACCCCCCCTCACCCCCCACCCACCCTCCCCCGAGGCAGCTGGATAACTGAGCAACGCGGGCATCCCACTGCATCGCTGCAACTCTGTAATGGATGGCTATTGATAACGAGAGACTGTCAATGGTCAGAAAGGTCTCATCTGTTCATGCTTTTCCGACGGCGCTGCAATTCGGTCAGCTGACGTAAATGACATTGGTACTGGACAGTGCACTCCGCGAGTGAAACGGAGTGCAATGACGATTGCGGCCGGCCGGCTCGCCTTGAACTCTTGCCGAGACGGGATGTCGCCGTTGCGAGCTCCGACGGATTGTTACCGTTAGGAGCTTCGACAGGATGTCACTTGACTGTCTGATAGGGAGCTACGCGCGGTAGCACCGCCGTCAGCGTCCTGCACTCATCCACCCACTCACTCACTCACTCACCCACTCACTCACTCCTCATTTACTCACTCACTCACCCACTCACTCACTCCTCATTTACTCACTCACTCACTCACTCACTCACTCGCTCACTCACTCACTCACTCACTCACTCACTCACTCACTCACTCACTCACTTACTCACTCACTCACTTACTCACCCACTCACTCACTCACTTACTCACCCACTCACTCACTCACTCACTTACTCACCCACTCACTCACTCACTCACTCACTCACCCACTCACTCACTTACCCACTCACTCACTCACTCACTCACTCATTTACTCACTTACTCACCCACCCACTCACTCACCCGCTTACCCACTCACTCACCCACTCACTCACCTACCCACTCACTCACTCCCTCACTCACTCATTTACTCACTCACTCATTTACTCTCTCTCTCTCTCTCTCTCTCTCTCTCTCTCTCTCTCTCTCTCTCTCTCTCTCTCTCTCTCTCTCTCTCTCTCTCTCTCTCTCTCCTCTCTCTCTCTCTCTCTCCTTTCATTGTTTTTGGCCGTCTGATGCATTTGCGCTCTTGTCGTTTTTTGATGCATCGTCATACGGTCACGTATTGCAGGATATCCCATCCTGCATTCTTGCTTAAGATTGCTTCGGTGAGTGCCTCGATAACATTTTAGTGTTTCTGAGGTAAACATGTTTGTCTCCTTCTAGTGAGAAACTCCAGTTGGTCCTGAGAGGGAATACATACATACCTAGGCGTGTTTATGAAACTGTGTACACCAGCTGTCAGTGGCAGACATGTGCTTGGATCCGGAAAAATGGATCTGAGATCCGATCCCATGGATCCCGATCCGAGATCCATTCAGATCATAGATCCAACCCCTCAATTTTGTCGAGAGATCTACCGGGATCATAGATCTGACCCTTCAATTTTGTCGCTAGATCCACTCGGATCATAGATCTGGCTCCCCAATTTTGTCGTGAGATCCATTGGGATCATAGCTCATAGGTGCTCAAAATGTTAACAACTTTCTTTCATAAGAAGTTATGAATACCAAAGTATGGTTAGAAACAAACAATCTTATACAAAGACCATATTAGTAAAGGCATCCAGTTACATTATACAGAATACAAAATAAAGGAGGCTCATGACGGTCACAACTTGAGAGAATTGAGTGACATGAAGATTGTTCACAGTTCACATACCAACAGAAAAGTTTGCATTAACAATTAACATAGAGGTAAGTCAAAGTAATGACTAATGAACAATACATAGGGTAACTGTGGGGAAAACGCACCCCTGGGTTAAACGCCTCCCCTAAAAAAATCGTAGATCTTATCGACGGATAGGTGTTTTATCCTGTCTTTCAGAACAGTCAGCTGCTTGTTTACGTAGTTCTCTATTTCGGGTTCTGCGTCTTGAGGAGCAGCGTGGGTAGGTGCTGATGTTGGTTTTGGGTGTTGTTTTTGTTGTTTTTACAGAAGATTCCTAAGCTTTTGATGCCCTCTTTATATCACAAAACTTGCAATTGTGCACATCACTCAAAACTGCGTTTTATTGTCATTCTGTTGAATTTATTATGCTGCGGCGTTAGTGGCGCGTTTTTTGTCAATATTTTGTTGACCGGAAATGGAGTGGATGGGGAAAGACGCCTACTCGATGCATGGGGCAAGACGCCTCCAGTTTTCTGAAAGGGGGGCGTCTTGCACGGTGGTGAGAGTGCAGGGTAGCGCCCTGTAGGTCGGGACCGAAAAGGCCTCTCCCTGTCCTTTTTTGCTGATATATCCTAAACGACTGCAGATATCGTCACCAAACTTTCAGGACTCCTCCGGGCATCCAGTTTACACATTGCAACAACATTTTATTCCAAGGGCTATGATAGGTTGACCACAAATGACGTCAGAATGACGTCAAGTTCTGCCATGTTCATCATTTTCTGTTGATGGATGGGGTGGGGGCGCTTTGCACATGGGTGTGGGCGTATTACCCAGGGTGTGGGGCAAAACGCCCTTTTGTAAGGGTATGCGGAAACCTTTTGGGGGGTTAATACCACACGCAAGTGTCTTTTCTTGGTCTCAAAGCGTAGTAAAAAGAATGAGCTACATGATGGTGCCCAAAGGTTTGAGTAATCTGGGTTGGGTTGAGTGTCAGAAGGTTTCGCGCTTAATGGGGGCGTTTTTGACCTATTCACCCTAACTAGGTACAGTCACCAGCACTTGCTACTAATCACCTCGTTTTTGTTCAGTAGTTTGAAGACCGATCAATTGTCAGTCGCGCAAGATACGTCAAACGATCCGTTTGGTCCTCCGATTTTCGAATATCTAACTTGTTTTTGTATATTCGAAGCATTTTGGGATGGGGAGCCAAAAAAACCTCTTTTCTGCCCTAAAGTGTGCCCCAAGAAGTCGTAGAACCTAGCCCCGCCTCTGATCCACAGACCACTAGTGCCATCTCTTGTCAGCCGAACAAGCCGCAGAAGTAAATAATGTCACGTGATCTTTGCACACGTTACAATTACTACGCAGCTGTAGTGGGGGAAGCGGGGCGGAGGCGTGGAGAGGGACGCGATCGGTCGGCTGGGGTCTGCAGCCGGTTCACGCTGGCGTACTAAGGCCCTAGTGACACTTGATTTCAAGTGTCACTAGGCGATTTCGGTTCGCGCTGAGCCAGACTAGCCTATTGGTGTAAAATACCGCTTAGCGTCACTACCTTCAAGTGTGACTTGGCCACCTAGTCTTACTAGCTTCCTAGTGCGCCATCTCGAATTGGTCCCAGGTCGCCGAGGTCAGAGGTCATCCGCCGGAGGGTGTTTGAGCGGTTGGGCCGTGTGGGCTAGGGCCTGCGGAGTGGGGAGCGCCTGGGCCTGTCTGGAAACAAGCCCTACAACGCTGTGACAGTCGAGAATATTGTGAGGAAAGAGAGAGAGAGAGAGAGAGAGAGAGAGAGAGAGAGAGAGAGAGAGAGAGAGAGAGAGAGAGAGAGACAGAGAGAGAGAGAGAGACAGACAGAGAGACAGAGAGACAGAGAGAGAGAGAGAGAGAGAGAGAGAGAGAGAGAAAGAGAGAGAGGGGAGATGGAGGGAGAGAGAGAGAAAGAGAGAGGAGAGAGAGGGAGATGGAGAGGGAGAGAGAGGAGAGAGAGAGAGAAAGAGAGAGAGGAGAGAGAGAGAGAAAGAGAGAGAGGAGAGAGAGAAAGAGAGAGAGGAGAAAGAGAGAGAGAGAGGGGGGGAGACAGACAGACAGAGAGAGAGAGAGAGAGAGAGAGAGAGAGAGAGAGAGAGAGAGAGAGAGAGAGAGAGAGAGAGGAGAGAGAGAGAGTGAGAGAGAGGGAGCTAAGAAAGACTGGAGGGAAGGGATAAGGACGGGTGGAGAGAAGAGAGAGAGAGAGAAAACTGAAAAGAAAAACCATAGAGGGTAAAATGAGAAAGAGGGCAATGGGTAAATCAGTGAGAGGGAGCGAGAGAGGAAATATTTAGTTGTGTCAGCTTGTTTCACATGTAAAATGCAAATTTGCTTTCCATCATTACAGCTTCGGATTGGAAATTAAATCTTAGCTTCCTTGTGATAAACCCACGTTCGGACGGGATGCAGTAGCGGCGGAACACCTTCAATTAAGGGGGGGGGGGGCTCTGCCGACTTTTGGTCCTATTATTTCCATGCAACGCTCATAGGGCTAATGTTGAAATGCCAAAATCAAAGGGGGGTACGGTGCCCCGGTGCCTTCCCCATTCCGCCGCCTACGACGGGATGGGGACGCTTTTATGGTCGTCGTTGGGAGCTCGGCACTAATGGGGTCTGGGGATGATGTTGAAGGCTTGGCAAATGTTTCATAAAAGATGCTATTTATTTTGCACAACCTATTAAACATTTTTTACGTTTGCTATGAAAATGCTAGGCCCAGTTCCTTCAAGATCAGGCCCACGACTCCACAGCTTACAACAGGAGCTAGCTAACATGAACAATTAACCCGCGCCGTGTTGGTGGCATGAACTTTCCATCGAGTGCTGGGGGGGGGGCGTTTTACGCCCCTCCGTCTAACTCGGCTCCTGGGCCACGTAGCGACACGCGGTAAGCGACAATCGAAAGAGCGTCAAAAATAAGGAGTAAATCACTCGTTCATTTTAAGGTCAGGGCACAGGTCAGGTCACCAGGGTTCATCAAAGGTCAAATTTTGTTGATTTCCACGATTTCGAACACCCGACGGCTAGCTCGGGAACCAATAGAGCTACAGCGCCGTGGAAAAGCGCATTCGATAGCTCTTTTAACGCTTTTTTCGCCAACACGTCCTCAAATTTGAACTCAGATCAACGGTTTAGCCCCCAGAGGGCACCACTCTGATTGACCTCAAATTTGACCTCAGATCAACGGTGTTTTCACCGCTCTAGCACGTCTCTGTCAAAAGTAAAAAACTGCTGAAGACTTTTTATGTCCTAAAATGACCTCAGGGGCACACACAGGGGTCACAGGTGCCATTTTCCGATTCAGTGTGTCATGTTTACCTATGGACCGATGTTTGAGAGGGTGTAGAACGAAATTCGTCCAAAAGAGGCGCATTTCAATTTTCTCCCATTGACTTATACCTAATGGAGCAGTCGCAAAACTGACCTGACCTTAGGTCACAGACATAAAAATCCGAGGTATCCATTTTATACAAACTGTTACCCTAAGCAATTACTGAAAGTTTTAAAGTGATCGCTCAGTCGGTGTAGCTACAACGAGCTTTCAATTTTTTTTCTGAGGTAAGGTCACTTGACGTTACCTGGTGACCTGACCTTGAATGACGCTACGCGTCGCGTTGCCGTTTTTGAGATATTCGCGAAAAACCTGAAGGGGAAGGGCGTAAACCCTCCCCCCAGCACGGCGCGGGTGGTCGACATAGCGACTCGGACTGAACAAATGCCTTTAACGTTTCAACGGTTGAATAAGGTGAGAGGATTGAGACAGGCTTCTGCTTATCGGTAGTTTAGGTTGAAGTTAATTTCGCGAGCTGTCCATACTCCATAATAATTCAAGAGGGAAAATTCAGGTGCAATCGTTCGGGTCAAAGTAATACCAAACATTCTCAAATTTTGTAGTAAAGAGCCAGTAGTCTACGAATATATTCAAAAAACAATTAGAAAAAGAATAAGCGGACCGGTTTCGTCTATCAAAGACCTCTTCAGCGCTTTTCAAAAACGTATAAGAAGAAAACTAGCACAGTGACAATCGTTTGAAATAAAATTCGATTCAGTAAGAACTAAGAACTTCATTGTCCGAAAACCGCTGACAGTTGATAGCTCAATGACACTTAGAGCCGTGCATAAGGAGGCGTGAAAACACTCCTCATCTCGTTCTATTACGAGAGGACCATGTCATGGCGTGAGAAAGGTGTTCTCAAAATAAATGACACTGTATGAGTGAATAAATATTCCGCGCCCCCTGGGGCTATTGGCGGACTCTACCACCTGATCGGGTGGTGCAGCCGTTTCGCCCTCCACCTGAGATCTCGGAAAGCTACCGACCGATTTTAAACATTCAAAGAGCGTTTGATGGCCCCACCAGGGAACTACCTTGTTACCAGGTTTCGTTGACCTAGGTGCTGGGTGCAACCCATGACGTCACAAGTCAGGTCAAAGGTCGCATTTTTTCACCGATTTAGTCTAAGGAATGCGTTACAGCCGTGGTTACAGTCAGTTAACACATCAAATAAAAGGCCGGCATGTTATCGAAAAACATCGATGGAGCGTTGGTTGTCTAATACATATGTTGCCTAAAGAGGTCATTGATGCCAGGTCAGTTCACAGAGGTCAGGTCACTAAGGGTCACAATATGAACCCAACTATGCTAGGGTCGTGTGATACATGTTTTATGGCCAATTTTACATTTAAAATTCAATGGTGTGAGCTAGACGGCCATTGGGGCCAGTTTAGATTATATTCTGGTGGAGGTCAGGTCATGGTCAGGTCAAAGAAGGTCAAATTTCAAAGTTGATATTTTGCATAAAAGGGATATCTATTCGATGCAGCTCATCACAGGAAATCCAATGGTGGCCTATGGCTTGCTTTGTGTGTTCCGTGACGGCTAAAAACTGAATTTGAAAATTTTACGTAATAAATTTTGAGTAGTTTTTTTTTTGCCATAACTTTGCTAAAAATGGAGCTATCGAGTTTAAGTTTGGCATATCTAGAGCAGGTAGTTCTATAACATATATTTCAGTTTTAATTTTGAAAGTTGTTGGTATTTTCGGGGTGTTATACTTCTATTGTTTTGATGGTCAAAATCAATTTTTGTTTGGAAATAAGAGTTAACAGTTTGGTAGCGCTGTTTATTTTACATCTTTTTGATCTTGAATATTTTTCGTTATCTTCAAAACTGTAAGCGTGACAGCTCTTCCCGCTAAACCTTTTATTGGGTCGAAAATGACAGAACATGGCATCCCTCTGACGTCATTTGTGACTAACCTTTCATAAGAGCTCTGGAAAAAATTGGTCACAAGGTGTAAAAATGATGCCCGGGAGGGGTCTTGAAAGTTTGGTGGCGACATTTGCTATACTTTAGGAGATATCGACTGAAAAGGAGAGAGGGGGCCGTTTCACGCCGCCCTCCCTCTCAACGGGGCTTTCAGTTGCTGCTCTCACAGAACTCTTGGTTATATTACAACGTAGTGGAATTGCAAGTGGCAATATAAGCTTCCTGCCAGCGCCGGAGCAGAGTCTAAACATGCAGGCTGAATTTTAACATTTAACTTTTTAATTTTTAATCCGTTGAGCTTTTTAGAAGTTGTATGAACTGTTCAGCTCCTTTTTTGGTCCATCACAGCGGGCTTGAATGTCATTTGTCAACCAAAATCGAATTAAAAACTTTTTATTTGGTCTGGCTACCTCGCCAACTTCTTAACTGGATCGTTTAGTAGCTTTTGATTGGGCACTGCCCACGTTGTCTGTCTAGATTTCGTGTCATAGACACTGCCTATGACACGAGAAGAGGCTGCTGACATCGTTTGTCGCGGTTGGATATTACCAATCCACATCCCAGTGGCTGCTCGATCGCACTTTCCCTGGCCCACCTCTCCCACCAGGCAAGACTTTGCCCGGCACAGCCGTCGCCTCAGTGCCTCGGGCGGTGACCCGTTCAAAGGGGCTCACAATTCGTATGGTGCCGTGGCTCTCAAACCAATACAGAACAGTGAAACGCAAAGGCTCACTTTCCATATAAGGCGAACGGCTGATTCTGGCGCCGGGGCTTCATTCATGCTAAGGCGCCCAATCACAGCGCCGCATTTCAGTTAGTGTCGGGCGCAAAAGCTACTATGCTCCGCCCCTGCATCACGTGACCCTGCCCTCACGTGGCCTCAGTCACGTGGTGTTTCCACTTCTTGGCGCATGGCGGCGCTAGTCTCGCAGGGGCGGTGGTAGCTTGCTCCCCCGCCGTCCAGGGGTGATGGGTAGCAACTGCTGGTGACTGTACCTACCACATCACAATTCATGTTAGAATCTACATGATGATATTGATAAGACAATCTCATTGATCTTGCATTAGACAACCATGAGGCTTTCCAGTTTCCAGCTACCACAATTGATTGATAAACAATAAAAGATGATACTGACACATGTGGCTTGGTTAGGTAAAGGTATTTCAATCTATTGAAAGAAATATTTGATAAAATAAACTGAGATATAAACAAAAGTATAAAAATATTCAACAGCCTGTGCGGAAGCGATGGGAAGCGAAATATCAATTGTAATGGCCTTGGATGTTTACCGTAAAATGATTATTCAGTATCTAAATTGAACTCGTGACGTCATTTCAAATAACAAATGAGCTAGGCGTTCTACCTTCGAGTAAAATGAAAATAAATAAAAAATGGGTGGGACTAAATGCTTACTTCGAAATCTAAGCTACGTTGCGGCATTGGCGGTTATGTGCGGCGTGTATGCCGCATGATTAGTAAGCGGCGACCACTAAATTAGACTCAAACGCTCCGACCGGTTCTCAATGAATAACACTGCATACCAAAAATGCCAACCGCTCTCGTCATAAGATATTCAGCTTTAAATAACTAGGTTATCTACATCATCATTTTGAACCAAATTAATACTTTCAACTTAACTCACTCATTCCTTCCTTTGTTGTCTCCAAACAGTCTTTCGATTGTCTGGAAATCGTATGCTAAATCCCGTACCTGTATGCGACTGGTGCATATAAAGGCCGATAAAAGAATTTGAATAGGCTCTGGCATGCGATTTCCTGGCTACCCAAAAAAGTCTGTTTCAGTCTTGCTATCAAAACATGACCTCGCCCGCACAGGGGGGGGGGGTTGATGCAACCCCCCTAAGGTTTTCGCGAATAACTCGCTTAAAAAGCGGCTGATCGCGACGAAACTTTCAGTACCCTCGCATTGATCAATTTAACACCCATCCTGAAAATTTCATGACCCTGACCCAAATGACCTTTGACCTGTGACCTACTTTTCGAGACCATGTTTGGCCGGAACCGCGATTCAGCGTATGTCGGCTCGCATTAGCAGCGCGTTTGCAGTCTTTTCGTGGTTTCAAGCGTTCAAACATGTGATATGATGTTGCCCCCATGCATTAGGGTGGGTGTCAAGGTCACCTGAAGGTCAGGTCAGGTCATTGACCTTTGGTGACCTCGGTTCACTTTTTCGAGTTTGACATGTTTCTAGGTCAGTTTTTTTCGAGCTGAATTCGAATTAAGCAACCACATGAACGTTTACAAAGTAGTTTTGGTGCCTTCGTAACATGTTACGAGGCTGTCAGAGGCGGTTGACACCTACTACAAATACCTGGCAGGACCTCTACTGGTTGACCTGACCTGACCTAACCCGACCTGGCCTAAATGAATGAAGACATCATCTGTGATCAAAACTAGCATGATATTCGTGATCAGCACCCCGAAAAACCCCATAGCAGCCACACTACGACGTTCTAACAGGTCCCAATTTTCCCGCCTTTTGGGTCATTGACCTGACCTGGAAGGTCAACCGATGACCTAGGACCTTAAAATTGGGTATCATCGGCTTTCTCTCGTCACGGGCAACACGCTCGTTTTTTCCGCGAAGCTCTAGCTTGATCAGGAGCGAAACGGCAAGGGGTTATACCTTATACGTTCGCGGCTGAGTATTAATTTGGTTCAAAACAATGATGTAGATAAGCTAGTTATAACTAGCTTATAGATAAGCTAGTTATCTAAATATCCTATGACGAGAGCGATGGACATTTTTGGTATGCAGTGTTATCCATTGAAAACAGGTCAAAGCTATTGAATTTTTAATTTAGTGGTCGCCGCTTACTAATCATGCGGCATACACGCCGCACATAACCGCCAATGCCGCAACGCAGCTTAGATTTCGAAGTAAGCATTTAGTCTCACCCATAAAAAATCAAATAGAAGATTCAAAAGTTTGGAGCTTTTTTTTTAAAGAATGTTCATTTTTTCTGCCTCACATAATTTTACGATACGATTGTTTGTGAATATCATCTTTGTAGCGTTGAATTTAATGACGTAAACGTAAGCTGAAACGGTATTATATGGCCCTGAGCGGTGTGCGCCTTGCATCTTTATTTTATTCACTTTTCAAAAGAATAACAGTATCTTACGTCATTAGTTTAAAGGGCCTATTACGGGGAAGCTTTTGGAATCATTACGGTCTTGGTCAAATTAAGATTTTTCATTGGTCAAACGATAATGACGTAATAAAACCATATTACCAAAACGTGAGCTGTGAATTTCGTTTGTCTTTTTTTGGGAGGCTCTCTCATAACAAAAGCACAGCATGGCACCACACGTGGCACGATGCCAAAAGTGGCCAAAAGTAGGTAATCTGAAGAAGTTAATGCCATTTTTGAACTTGTAATTTTATTAGGAAAGTATTAGAGGTTGGCTGCTATTCTTACCAAATCGAAATTGTGTTGAACATACTAATAGCTCATATGAACATTCTGGATTGGGATTTCATAGGCCTGGCAGAGGTGGATTGCTGGATTATTTTTAACAAAACTGACCTATTTGGCTTCCAGGTTTGATTTCCTAACATCTGTCCATAGGCGGCAGAACTGAGGGGGGGGGGGGGGGGGGGTGGCACCAGGGTACAGTGCCCCCCATAGATTTTAGCATTTTAGCATTAGCCCTACTGGCGTTGCAGAAAGAATGGGACCAAAATGAAAATCTGCAGTGCCCTGCTGCCACTGCATCTGTCTGTACTGTTTGTTCTTTGAATTAAAATGGTTGTAGCTTGTTGATAAGATTGTCATCAGTGCTGTCATGAAAAAGTTACAATTGGTCACAAAAAGTAGCAATATGCATGTTCTTGGTTTATTTTAAATGTAGTACAAATGTTGTTTATTTAAATTCAAATTTAATGATGATACCTAATGATCACAAGTGGTCTTAACCAATAACCATGTCTACAAGTGATAATTCTCAATTGTATTGCACTGTAAGGTGTACAATTATGTAGGATAAGGGTTTCATTGGCTACAGGTTGTCGTGAGATCCATACAGATCATAGGTCCTCCACAAATTTTTGCCCGCTGGATCCACAGAGATCATATATCCGACCCCTAAATTTTGTCGAGAGATCCATTCAGATCATAGATCCAACCCCTGAATTTTGTCGAGAGATCCACTCGGATCATAGATCCAACCCCTCTATTTTGTCGAGAGATCCACTGAGATCATAAATCCAGCTCTCGGATCCAAGCACATGTCTGGTCAGTGGTATTCACAGCCGAGCCATGCACTTACAGAGTGCCCCCGATATTTCGTAGGCCACCGTGATCACGCCCCAGCCGTCTGTCTCGGCGGGAGACAGGTGACGGTGCATGCACGGGGGAACCGATTCATCCACCCTTGACGGGGTGAATCAGCCCCCCCCCCCCGCCCTGACTGTAAACGTCATGCCCCCCCCCCCCCAACGTATAACACTGTATCTCGCCTGGTGATGCGGTGACCGGCCACCTCAGACGGCAGCTGATGCTCTCCGAGGGCCGTGCAATATGGAGCAGCCCCGCGGCAGTGTGGCAGACCTGGAAGCCGCTACCTACCCACCCCCTCGGTGTATGACGTCACAGGGGAGTGACGTAAGAGACGGGTCGGACGGCGCCCTCAGACGCTCCACAGACAGCCCGCTGAAATGGAACGCCCGTCTCCCTGGGCTGGGCGTGTGTCGCCCTGTAACTCGGGGTGTGTCAGCGCGTGTCAGAAGGTGCGTCACTGGGCGTGTCATCGCGTCTCTATGGGTGTGTCTCTGTGGATGTGTCTCTGTGGATGTGTCTCTGTGGGTGTGTCTCTGGGTGTGTCACCGCGTCTCTATTGGGTGTGTCACCGCGTCTATATAGGTCTGTCTCTGGATATGTCACCGCGTCTCTGTGGATGTGTCTCTGTAGGTGTGTCTCTGGGTGTGTCAGTGGCATGTCAGTGATGTGTCAGTGGGTTTCACCGTGTCACAAGGTGTGCCATGCTGGATGGGCCTTCTCTGTTTTCGCAATGTGTGTGTCCGTGTTCTGCTGAGCGACTTGGCCGGCTGGTGTCGCATTTCCACACACTAACACACCCAATCACTCAAACACCCACCAATGCAACCTCTACAGCAGGGTTCCACGCCGCAATTAACCCATGGTATGCAGGCAATTACACACATGTGTTCACATGTTAGAACGTGCGGTAAGAAGCTGCAGTCACTTCTAAAAGAGTGAGAAAAACGTGACCGCAATTTCTTTTAACTTTGCTCGATGTCGCTACTCGGTTCTGTCGTGCGGTGTGCAGGTATGTTTTGTGACGCCAGCTCGGTGGTGCGGCGGTGCGCCAGTTTTGTTACGACGGTGAGCCGAATCTGTCACTGCGGTGCCCCAGGTTTGTCACTGCCTTGCGCTGCAGGTTTGTGACGGCGGTGCGCCGGGCTTGTGACGGCGGTGCGCCGGGTCTGTCACCTGGCCACCGCAGGCAGCTGAGCGCTGATGGCAGCGCTGATGGTGCGGTAACTGAGCTGTCCTACAAGGCGTCCTACACGTCTCGGCTATGCTATCGGCGCGGGGATCGCAGCCGCCACAGCTGACGTACGGAGGCAGTCGGTCCGAGACTCTGAACATTACCAGCCCGAGTCCCGACCGACGCGCATCATGAATATTCTACAGACATAAACTGATATACAGTCTGCATCAACTGACTAAATATCCTAGATGAAAAAAAAACATTTAATGCGCTGAATCATGATCACAGCAGTGTCAACATTACGCACGATATATCTAGTTTGACTCGTTTGCTTTCCCGCGCTGGACCTGCTGACAGGTCGGTCTCCGAACTCGCCTCTTTTATCGCTGTTCAACCCGCTCATGTGCCGAAAAGTCGGGTCATGGCTATCCCTACAGCATCACCGACACACGGGGCCTCTACTGTCGTACTCGTGACCGCGCGTGGTCTACCACGGTACGGTGTACCGTGGTACGGGCCGGTGTACCTTGGTACGGTGCGGTGTACCACGGTACGGGCCGGTGTACCACGGCACGGTACGGCGAGCCGGTATACCACTCACAAAAACCACCTGCCATCAGTCCGACAAACACCTTCATATTTAATAGCCCCGCGGCAAAAAGGCGCCGCGGCGCGTCGGCGGCGTATTTGGCGCGGTCGGCAAAAACGTTCGGTCAGCGCGGCACGGCGGAGACGCTAGCGGCGCGGCTGATGGAGCTGTCAGCGCGGCCGCCGGCCGCCGCTCGGCGATCGGCGGGGGTCGCGTTACCGACCCGCGCCCGGCGCCGTGTCCCGCTAATGGGACTCGGCGCTGAACGCTGAGGCTGCTGCCGGCCGGGATGGGCGACCTAAAAGCCGGCCGGCCTCACCGTCTCGCGTGCAGAGCTATCGGCTGGTGTTGCCGACTGGTCCCGGTAGCCAGTGTCACTTTTGCGGCTGTGCTGTTGGCTGTCATCAGCGTATGACAGGCCCTGACCGGCCCGCTGAGCAGGCCCGTATGACAGACCCGGCCAGACCTGTACGGCAGACCCGGTCAGACCTGTACGGTAGACCTGGCCAGACCTGTACGGTAGACCCGGTCAGATCCGTATGACAGACCTGGCCAGACCTGTACGGCAGACCCTCTCGGCTCCCCCTGTGTAGTGCAGACCCGGCCAGACCCGTGTGAGACCGGTCGCACAGTCCCGTCTATGAAGGGCAGACCCGGCCAGACCATGTGAGACAGGTCGCACAGTCCCGTCTATGAAGGGCAGACCCGATCCGCCGCCCTAATGAGGGAGGTCGCGGCTGGTCTGCGTAATTGCTGTAAGCCGCCGCCGCCGCCGCCGTGGCTGTCACAGAAATCCGCCGCCATGGGCGGGCCGGATCCCCCATGGAATATCCGCGTATAGCCGCTTCTGTCCGCACCAGTGGGTAGCGTCATTATCACAGGGGGGAGGGGCGAATCAATCAGCTGTGCGCCGGCAGCCGGCAGGCCTCATTACTGGCTAATGGAGTGCTCTAAACAATTGACATGTTCATGGAACGGTTATTTATCAGATGGGCTGTTTATTCATTTCATTGTATCACCAACAACAGGTGGCTAAGGTACAACGACCTTTATTGATGAGTACATTATCGTGTCGCTGCTTTGCATACGATTAACTCGAGTTAAACCCTTGATTAAGATATTCGCGTTACTGTTAGCGTCAACAAAAGTCTTCCAAACGTTTAAAGACGAATTAATCACATATCATTTGTGGTCTTCTCTGCCATGGATTACCAGCAATACTGAGCCGGCGACTCGACTGTGCCTGACATTCAACATCGGCATTTTTAGCAGCATTAGGCCCTTCCCGGTACTTCGCTCTGGATTATTTCACCGGTCGGCGTATTCCAGTAATGGGTCCGACAGCGCTCGTCTCACCGTATCCTGGAGCTAACGTTATATTACGGTGTATTCATGTGGATCGCTGCACCTGAACACGGCTTTACTCCGAACCAAAGCGGCGGCATCATAATCTGAGAGCTAGGGGGCAGAGCGGAACTCTGCTCACCAAAGTCGGCAGTGGCTTACATATGTATTTCCTGCTTATAATCCTGACAGTTTGTTTGCCTTTTTCACCATGTCCATTAGCATGAACGGCATGAAAATACCCATCACTAAATGCCGTCACTAGTTTTTTTTTCTTCAAAAGATAGTTTGTCAATCAACATTCCGAAGATCAGTGCGATAATTGACCTGCTAGATCGCCTTTTATGCGAAGAAGAAATCAGAGACCTAGAGATAGAAAGGGGGAGAGTTAGAGAGAGAGAGAGAGAGAGAGAGAGAGAGAGAGAGAGAGAGAGAGAGAGAGAGAGAGAGAGAGAGAGAGAGAGAGAGAGAGAGAGAGAGAGAGAGAGAGAGAAAGAGAGAGAGAGAGGGAGAGAAAGAGAGAGAAGGAGAGATGGACGGGTGACCCGAGCCACATATTGCCCTCGGGGCGGAGGAGCGCCCTGTGCCACCACATGAGCCCCCTATCGGTCCCTGGGAAACTGGCGATGACCCATCTGCGCCAGAGTCCTAAGGCACAGATCCCCGCTCGCAATGCATCTGTTGGCTCCAGAGCGGGAACTGGTTACGATCAAAACAGGCTGCGCTGCGCTCTATTGCAGTTTCAGAGCGGCAGGACACTGCACGCCGTCCTCGCTCCCGTCCACACTGGTCGGAAACGCCCTCATGAGAGGCCATGGGCGATTCCGGAGTTTTGGATGATTTTTTATATAGATCGATTTGAAATTGATCAAATTATTATACTTAGGCCAAAAAAACTAATCCGGGTGACTAAAAATAGCTGTAATCAGCCCCCGAAGATGGGGTATTCCAGAACTCGGAAACTGACGCGGAGCAAGAGGTTTCTTGAGCCGGATATTCAGAGTCTTATTGCTGACAGACATTAAATTGAAATCCCACATATTATGCATCAAAATGTTCGTTATGAAGTTGCCGACTGGTCAGTGCAAAATTTTTGGTATACTTTTTCCCTAACTAAGATGTACTATAGCTTTTTTATGAAGGCTCTTCTACAGTGATTCTGGAATATAACTGCAAAGTTTAGGTAAGGAAACAACAGGTAGTCCCATCTAGTTCCACTCTGATTTTTTGTGAGATGAAGTAGGATTTAAATTTACACCAGGGCAACATAAAAGCTAACTGCGCATATTTGCGCAAAATTTGCAGGAGCCGCTCTTCCTACCCAACTACCGCCCGCCCCGCCCCAGTTTCGGCTCGGCCGCCGCGCCCGGCTTACGCTGACCTGTGTGGCCTGCACGCATCCATGCGTAGTTGACTGGTCATTAAAAACAGATGCGCTTGAGTTTATGAATTTTGTGAAAAGCGCGTTTTATGTATGCATTTATGTATGTATTGACATCAAAAGCCTTCCACATATTGCGTGGCGATTACGGCTTGCATTTAGAGAGCCTTGCTATTGACAACCATCACTCGGCTGAAGAAAGTGGAAATTGAAGCCTTCGTGAATATAAGACGCTGCAAATATAGGACACCTGTCACTGACGTCGGGTTACCTTGGGCCGTCTCTTTACATTATATCACAATTCCGGTATTTAACCCTGGCCGGACCGATTGGTTTTCTACATTGACCGGAGAGGGTTGGTACAACTCCCTCGCCGTTTCGCCTCTAGTTGAGCTAGAGCCTCGCGGAAAAAAACAAGCTTGTGTGCCGTTATAAGACGCAAAAATTAGGTACTACCCGATTTTAAGGTCTTAGGTCAGCCAGTGACCTCTTAGGTCAGGTAAGTGCCACAAGGCACGGGCTCGGTTTTAGGTTAGGGGAAGTTGGGGCAATGCCGGAGTTGGGGCAAAGCCGAAATTCGAGATATTTCGAAAACCGTAAGACATGGATGCCACCTGTCAGTGATGCTCTGAAGCTTAAGTGACTACAATTATCGCATGTTTGTTACGAGTCGTCATTCGGAATACTTCGACTGTGAGGGCGCCAAGAGCGTTTTCAAGGTACGTTTCCCTTGTACTACATGCGCCTTTGAAGCTGCATTTCTTACTCATTATGCTACCGTTTGTCTGGCCAATTCGGTCAAGTAATCTTTAGCATGTCTTTGCATAAGTGTGCTGCCTATTTGAAATTTATACAGCACGTTGAAAAGTTATGGGCCTGCAAATGAAAGTATGGCAGGTTGGGGTAATGCCGAAAACGTGCGATTACGCACGTGTTAAAAGCACGCTACGTGGACTTTACTGCTGTAGAATAGCAACGCGTATTTTTAGTCACACAAATTACACTTTCAACCGACACAACGGCCTGTTACCTATAAGGAATGATTTACCTGGCATGTTTTTATTATATCACACAATTATAACTTCCAGTGTGCACCGCGTCCTCAAGCTCTTAAAACGCGTGTCAGCTTTGATCAATTCTGGATAAAGTTTGAGATAAAATGGCAAAACATCAATGTCGGCATTCCCCGTAGATCATTTCTCCCATTTTCGGCTTTCCCCGCAGTCCGGGGCAACGCCGAAAAAGTCACTTCTTTGATATTTTTAGTTTGTGCGCTTAACGGTATGCGAATTCATCAAATGCGCCTGGTATGTTTGAAAGGCAAAAGACTGGCCTCTCGAATGACGCCAACAAGAATAGCTTATGTTGTCTACCTTGCGTGCTACGGGCGTCAGAAAAAAAGTCTTCGGCGTTCCCCCAACTTCCCCTAATTACTTTGCCAAAAATGGTCGCACTGCCGCGATTTTGGCATAATCGTGTTTGTCTAGCTCAGGCGCGTTGAATGCTATACTTGGTGTTCGGGTGACAGTGTGGCCAAATTGGTTTAGCGTTAGGGGGAGGATGTATAAAAAAGTTGTATGAGGATGTCACTATTTTCAAAAAAAAACTCGTCTTCAGTGTCATTTTAGGTGCAGTTTTTACAAGTTATGTGGAAAAACTATACCTGACGTCAAGCTCTGGTGGAAAGTAAAAAAAAAATCAAATATTGTCATCAAAGATGAAAAAACATTGCAAGCGTGACAGTACGAGTATGACGGTGTGAATCGTACATTGGAACATTTTTAGTCTTTATTCCTTCACTAGGTATGCTTTCACAACAAAAACGTTGTGATGATGTAATTTTAAAATTTCTGAGGATGTCATTATACTTTTCATTGGGGGCGACTTTCCCCGCAACATCACCAATTTGGCCACACTGTCGGGTGAAGTCAACTTAACCCTCGCCGGCACAGGCCATTTTGCGTCCTTCGACGGCACAAGGGGGGGGGGGGGTACGACTCCCCCCTCTCGCGTTTGGCCCCTGATTGAGCTAGAGCCTCGCGGAAAAAACGAGCGTGTTGCCCGTTACGAGAGGAAGCCGATGATACCCAATTTTAAGGTCCTAGGTCATCAGGTGACCTTCCAGGTCAGGTCAATGACCCGAAAACCGGGAAAATCGGAACCTGTTAGAAAGTCGTAAATTGTGGCTGCTATGTGGTTTTCCGGGGTGCTGATCACGAATATTGTATTAGTTTTGATCAGAGATGATGTCTTTAAGCATTTAGACCAGGTCGGGTCAGGTCAGGTCAGGTCAACCGGTAGGGGTTGTGACGGGTATTCGTAATACGTGTCAACCGCCTCTGACAGCTTCGTAACATGTTACGAAGGCGCCAAAACTACTTCGTAAATGTTCAAATGGTTGCTAAATTAAAATTCAGCTCCAAAAACTAGCCTAGAAACATGTAAAACTCGAAAAAGTGAACCGAGGTCACCCGAGGTCACCAAAGGTCAATGACCTGACCTGACCTTCAGGTGACCTTGACACCCATCCTAATGTATGGGAGCAACATCAAATCACATGTTTGAGCTTCTGAAACCACGAAAAGCTTGCAAACGCGCAGCTAATGCGAGCCGACATACGCCGAATCGCGATTTCGGCCAAACATGGTCACGGAAAAGAGGTCACAGGTCAAAGGTCATTGGGGTCAGGGTCATGAAATTTTCAGGGTAGGTGTAAAATTGATCAATGCGAGGGTACTGAAAGTTTCGTCGCGATCGACCGCTTTTTACGCGAGTTATTCGCGAAAAACCTTAGGGGGGGTTGCATCAACCCCCCCCCTGTGCCGGCGAGGGTTAAGGTGTTAACCTCGGGTCAAGGTCAGGTCAGAGCCCCTCAGGTCACGAAAATGGTTGAAGGAAGTCATATCGCATATCATTCGATTCGGCAGGTCTTCCTGAGTCCAATGGTGGCTTTCCCGACTCTCTAGCTCCATCTGATCAGGAGTTATTGACGAAAAACTTACATGGCCTTAGTGACGTCATAAATGACGTCACGCAAAGTCAACAATGCTTAAGTCAAGCACTGGACCTTGCAAGGAGTGCATGAAACCATTCCCGGTGCCCCAATAGCAGCTCCCAATTTCCCTTGTTGACTTAAAGTGGTGCTAGATCCTGTATTATACTTAATTATGACGTCATAACTTAACAGATTCACGTCATATATTTAGTGCTTGACATCCAAATGATAGCTTACATATGACAGAGAAGGTATGCAAAGTTTTATGAAGTTTGCTTCACTAGTTGTGGAATAACAAGCAAAAAACTTTTGCGGAAAGGCCGCTGGCCTCGCGCTGGAGCGTTTCCGACCAGTGTGCCGTCCAGTGGTACCGGCACCTGTAAAATGAGACCCGTTACACCTGACCGGCGGCCCCTGCCCCGCCGTCTGCGCCGCCGCCTCGGCTGCTCCCCGTCGTTTGAATATTCATCTCTCCGGCGGCGGGATTCGCAGCGGTGTCGCGGCCACACTCGGACACTTATAAATCGGCCATGAACAGCGGACCACACTTAGCTGCGGTATGTCTGACACGCCGGCTGCGGCGGCGGTGTGGCGGTCAGGGGTGAGAGCAGCGCGGCCGGCGGCGCTAAGAGCAGCCGCTCAGCACCTCTGCCGCTCAGCAGCTCTGCCGCTCAGCACCTCTGTCCTCACCCTCAGCACCTCTGTCCCTCAGCAGCTCTGCTGAACAGTATAACAGTATAGTCTGCCCGTCGCTCGAAAGGGAGTGACGACACAGACGGCGAGCAGCTGCCCCGCGGCGCAGCTACCGAGTGCAGTGGGCGTCAGGGCGGTGACCGGTCATGCCCGAGACGGGTCAGATCGGTGACAGGTCAGGCCGGAGGCAGGTCAAGAACCAGGCGGCAGTATCGGGTCAGAGCAGTATTAACCCTCGCCCGCACATGGGGGGGGGGGGGGTGGTTGCCACCCCCCCCCCCAGGTAGTCTTTCTGCTCTGCACTCAACATTTTTAGAGCTAGAAGGCTGATTTTTCGTATAGCTGCTCCTCTATCCTTTCTTGATGTCCACTGAAAATTTCAAATTTCTGTGATTTTTGGTTTCGGAGATATGACCTTGTTTGTCAGGTCATGTCATGACCCAAATGGCCAATTCTCAACATCTTGCGTTTGCCATGGGCCTTGTGAGCTTTTGACACCTTGATTTCGGCCTTTTTTGCCAGTCTTACCTCCCACCTATCATGGAACATGTTGTTCGACGATGTACAGGGGTCAAGGTCAGGGTCAAGGTCAACCTAGGTCATCTAAGATAATTGCGTTTTAGGCAAGCTGAATTTACCTTTTGTGAAGTTTTTTTGACTGCATTTTTGGTAAAAGCTTCTCAGATCATGATTTCATGTAATATGGACACAAAAACAATCGGTGCACACATCAGTATACACACAGACACACACAGACATACAAACACATATAACTGACCTTGACCTAACTTGACCTGAAATGACCTCAGCAGCAAAAATCTGGTCGGGTAGTGTGACAAAGAGGTTCTAGCTGGCTTGGCACCAGAAAACGGCATCGTCATCGGTATATGATAAGCAGCGCACTTGATATCCAACGGTGACCCAAAACAGCAACATTTTTTAGTTTGACGTGACCTGGAAGGTCAATGACTGACTTGAGAAGGTAAAATCGGGTATCATTGGATTTGTCTCTTCCCAAAGAATCTTTTTGGTCTTTACCGCTAAGCTCTATCTCCAACAGGAACGAAACGGCGCGGGGGGGGGGGGGTGGCAACCCCCCCCCCCCCATGTGCGTTCTAGGATGGGAAAATGGCATGTGCGGGCGAGGGTTAAGAACCTCAGATAGCAGGTTAGAACAGTAGCGGGTCAGAGAATTACGGGTCAGAGAATTAACGGGTCCCGCTGGTGACAGACTAGGCCGGCGTGTCCTGTCAGATCCGTGACGATGGGGTCCTGGACGGCGCGCCGGCCAGAGAACGCCGCGTTTACTGAGCAGGGCTGACACGGGCAGCTGGGCAGACTCGAGAACGCCGCGTTCTCTGAGCAGGGCTGACACGGGCGGCTGGGCAAACTCTATGTGTGGCCCAGGTTCTGAGAACGCAGAGATATTGCGGTGTCAGGGTACGAGGCACTTCGTTTTTTTTTTTTGTCCCGAAACATACGTTCTGGAGATTGCAGAATGTACCCAAAGTGGCTCAAATAATGCCTGACTTCAGCAATCTGTTCAAGCGTAACATGCTAGCCATGATCCACGAATTGACGAAACTGAGGAAATCATCTAACAGCAGGTCAGATGCTTGAACATTGACTGTTGACTGTGTCGAGTGACGAGTTCAGGGACTGCAGTGAGGACAGTCCTGAAGGGCCAGGGACCAGTGAGGCCAGTCCTTCATGGGGTCAGGGACCAGTGAGGTCAGTCCTGAGAGGTCACAGACCCTGAGGTCAGTCCTGGGAGGCTGGTCCTAGTCCTGGGAGGTCAGGGACCGTTGGGGTCAGCTGTGAGGTCAGGTGACGGGATTAGTGAGGCCCCTAGGCCCGGAGCTGGGTCACTCTGAGCGCTGATGGGCCGATAGGCGCCCGCTGCGCCGCCGTCTGTCCCGCCGGCGCCGACAATCCACCGACAGCGGACGACAGAGGATCCTCTGTGACGCCGTCACTGTAACTGGAGAACCAGGGCCGCTCAGCGGACCCACCCAGCCACTCTCCCGGCCTGTCCGCCCCGCCCGGCCCCGCCCGGCCCTCACACAGCACGCCATGGAGCGTCGGGGCCAGCTCCGGCGAACCTGGGACCGATTCCCAGAAACGGACGCCGCCCATCGAGAACTCGGCAAACCGAGGCCAAATGGCGTTCCCAGAACGGCCGCCGCTGCAGGTCGGTTGCGTCACCGGGTCCGAATGCCGGCCACATGCCACCTGTCGCGGCGCGCGGGTCAAGTTTCGGGCGGCTATCTGATCCATAACTAGTGGCGCGTGGCGGAGGGCCGCCCGCCGCCGACGCGTCGCACGGAACAGTGGCCAGGACACTGCAGACTGAACGCAAGGTGCTTGATCCACCGGGCGCCCCCGCTTAGGTAATGGTCAATGGTCATTGGTCAGCGTTTCTGTTTGCATGTGGCTGTGAGGTCTGGTTGACTTCGGTCTTCGTATGTGATTTGTCTCTGTTCTGCTCTGTCTGTATGTCTGCTCTATATGCTATCTTTGCGGCCCTGGCAGTGGTACTACCCGCCCGCCCAGCCGGCAAGGGGGCGGGGGAGGAGGCAATTAGGCTGCGGTCAGTGGCGATAATTGTCGGTCTCTATTACAGCCACCTGTTCGTGTAATGAGGGGGCGGGCCGGTCCCTCCCTCCGCGCCGGCCGCTCCGGCCGCACGGGCCGACCCGGCCCGGCGGTTCATAGTGGTAGCGGCGATATGATCCCCGCTGGCCCGGCCCGGCGGTCTGGGAGCCAGAGAACCTCATCAGCCAGCGACCGGCTCATCAGCGCACACCGGTGTCCCAGCACTGAATGGCGGAACCGGCATGCTCTGGCCTCAAAGGGGATGAGGTCCCTCCCATCTCCTTCCGTCTGTCCAACAGCTCGGACGGCTGCCTGTGGTCCGCCCAATTTTCTGGCTTTGTCGAGTTCGGTCAGTGTGATGGGAGATCTACTGACATTACCTCAGTAGGCTTCAAGTAACGTGGGCGTATGTCACTCTTCAATCGCTCCATCTTTCCGACTGTACGGACTGTAACATCAAACCGATCTGTCCGTACGTCAAACTCTGTCCATATCTTCCTTGTTATTCCAGTTGGATTCATCTTTCAGATTACCCACTCCCTTGTAGACTGAAATCTGTTGGTTGTATACAGCACTTTGTGAAGATGTGTCCATTACGTAAAGATTGTATCTGGTCGGTAGCAATTAGAAGCTTGCCGAGGCCCCTGCCATTTCGAGCCGAAAGTGGCACAACAGACTTTTACACCTACACCTAGCTGCGAAGCCATTGCCTCGAGTGCAGGCAGGCAGCTCAAATGGAGACAACTTTTAATGGATCATGCGAAACAGCTCCTAAAGCTTTTCGCGTTAATGGCGGCGGCCCGTGCGGTGACCCCTCTCCGCGCGGCTATCGGTGCGTCCATCTGCGGCGCGCGGGTCCGGGCGCGCGCAGAGTGGCCACCGGCCGCCGAGGGGAGGCCGAACGACGCTGCCAGACATGAGTGACCTATTGGCGGAGCCGCGAGCACCGGTGGTAAAAGCCGGCGGCCGGACGCTGCAGGGAGAGAGACGGCCCTCCCCGGCAGCCGGCGCGGCGGCGCGATCTAAAAGGCGGCGGCCGGTGCCAGGGCTGACACGGGATGGTCCGGACGGAGAGTTTTTCTCCGACTGGTCCGGTCGGGTGAGCCGACCTTGCTGCCCGCTCAATAGAGAGATGTGCCGGCCGCCGGGTGGTCCGGTGACAGCGGCAGGCGCGCGTTTTTCATCGATTGATATCGATCGGACGGAATGGGTCAGAATCCTTAACGCAGCTGGGCGAGGGAAAAATCAGGCCAACCACCAGCGCGAGGAAGTTCGTATTTGTATGAATGAATGTCACCGACTGTACTACTTACTCGATGAAGTTCCTACATTTTTTTCTTATAGCGACTCAATGTGCCCAAGGGATTTAAGCGCCATTCCGTACACGCGTTTCGCTCTGATTCCGTAGGTGATATGGCGCGCCGCGGTGGTAGCCGACAGGTGCTGCCCATGTATGCAAGCTGATAAGCCGACCTCCACACACTTGCCTTTGGGAGGAGGATGCCCGAAAGCACACTTTAGCCAGTAGTTGGCGGGATGGCAGAGGCTAATAACGTGCAGCGCTGAGCCTAGTTACCAGTTCGGTTCACGCAGAAATAGTCCCAGGGACGAGGGGGCGATCTGTTAGCCACTGCAACTGATGACTTACCATGAGTCACCGCTCTCAGTTCATGGGCTTGGTGAGATGTTACCTGCGATCGTTCGCCGCCAGTGAGACTAGTTCAGTCTCACTACAACATTCCCTTACACCCGTCGCCGATGTTCAGTGTCCTGTCATCCGCCGTTCCGATGCCGTGCTACAAGCAGCTGCCATCACGCGGGGTGCCCATTTGATGTCCCAGCTCGGCCCGCGCAGCCGTCTGAGCACTGTCGCTGTTACAGCGCAGGTCGTCGCCTTTTTCTCGTGTTATCTCCAGTCGCATTTCTCATAGAGGCGCGGACGTCGCTGCAGCCGGCCGTAAAAACAGCTCCGTCGTGATCACCTGGCTCGTCCGGGAAGGACAGCGTCCGCGCAGCCTGAGTGACGGGGCTGCATTTTTGGCCGGGCACCGGTCCGACTCCGGAGCAGCATCTGCCGACTGCGCTGTGCCCCAAACAGCGATACCATCAGCCAGCCGGCCGGGGAACACCGTCCCGTATACCTTATCGGGTGCCTACTAGTGGTGTCAATCGGTTACCAATATTTCGGTATACCGATACCGAACCAATACCGATTCGGTATTCGGTATTATATACTAAAAGCATTTGGTATTTTGTCGGTATCATGAAAATCAACTACTGTCATAAAATATTTGAAAAGCATTTTTTATATACCTTCTGAACTCAAATTTGATTTTGCTAAATGACACTGGATGAAGAAAAATGGCAATCATGACCCATTTCTCCCAAATGCATGATGTCCTAACAAATGGGCAAACACATCAACTGTAATATCAAATACATCAGTCTACCAATGTTAAATGGCAACTTATCAGTGTTAGCAAATTCCAATACCATGAGGATAATTATCCTACAAAGAAAGCCATTGTGCAAGACATTAACATGAATTAATGTTTAACTCACTGTATGCTGGAAAACATACTTTAACCACCTTTCTCAAAATTTCCAAAGCATTTATTAGCAACAAATTTGAATTTGTTTTGAGGAGTCTGTGATTGATCCTTGACCTTGTCTTCCTCTCCATTTTACTGCAATGCAATTACATTATCCAAAACCCTGTTAAATACAGCACTAGCTTCACCATTATCATCTAATATTTAAGGCAGCATTTGTCACTTCATCATCACCCGCATCACCCCATAAATCTTCAACTTTGACTTCGCTCAACTTCAAAAAGCCTTGTAGTGAGCGATGCTGTCATGATCCTGTGGATAATTTATTTTCTTCAATTAGTGTTCTCTTTCCTGCTCTCTCAACAGATACAGATCGCTAGCAATTTAATCATAAGCTTCATAAAATATAATTGGCTTTTGGCTTGACTCGCACACAGCAGTTTCAAAACTGAACACATCTAAAAACATTTCAATGCCGCAGCTGCGCCAGGTTGAGGAACCGGTATAGCTCGTTTTTCTGGTACTTCATTTTTCAGCGAAAGCGGCCTACAACTTTCTTGAATTAATTTTAAGATGTCAAAATTTATACAAGGAATTTTGATTCAAGTGGACTATAAGCAAAAAAGAAAAGAAAAACTTTATTTTATACAGTTTAATCATTAATGCAAATGGCCGCCGCCTGTAAGGCCGCCATTATGGAAGAGATGACACGTGACGTGTGTCAATTCCTCCGTTGGACATTTTACTAAGATTTCATCGCGATATCATTACAGTGGTGTCTGCTATCTATCAGTGTGCCTCGTAAGTAATTATTTATAAAGTTTTGTTGTGTTACACATTTGTGGATGAAGAAAAATTGGCTGCGTCAGTATCGTCACCAATCACCATGCTACTTGGGCTGAACTGTAGGTATCATGGGCTTTGTTTACATTAATGGTGTAGCACAAGGTGTAGCCCATCATTGTCAATTGGGTCACCACTTTTGGATCATGATAACACACTTAACCCTGTCTTGACCGGACTCGAAATGAATGACTTGAATTGAAAGAAGGTTTGATGGTTCAGGCATGGACAAGATTCAGGGTTCAAGTTATTTTCCTAACACCTCATGCAGTTGACTTGAATCCACTTTCCAGTAAAATAACTGACCTGAATATTTGTTAATAGTTACAAAATAAGTTATAAATGTATTTTTTGCAATGCAAATAATCAAGAGATTGCCTGATTTGTTTTTGTAACCTTATTTCAAAGTATTAGGTACCTTTCAAGGCTTATCATACCTATGTCTTGAGAAAGTTTGAAGCATTTGTTTGATAATACCCTGATTTCGGTATCTAGTCGGTATTTCCCCCTATTTCTGAAAATCGGTTCGGTTTTGGTATACTCTCAGTGGTTTTGGTCGGTATCGGTTTGGTATTGGTTTCCAAAATTTCTGAAATTGACATCACTAGTGCCTACGGTGGTTACAGGTTATCTGGTTTGGAGGCGGGGTCCTCACGATCCGTGTATTGATGGCAGTAAAGATGCCCCAGAAGCTAATGATGCAGTGTTTCTGTCTGTCGTTAGTGGGGTGCTAGGGCAGTAAAGCCATCAGCGCGACGATGACGCTCCCGAACACATTTGGTCACATGGCAACTTAGAAGTATGTAGCTGAATGTAGCGAAAATAGAACGAAGCTTGTTTCAGTTTTTGATACATGCAGGATGCATGCAGACAGTTGTACAAACATTGCGTTCTTTGGACAACTGAATGCATGACTGGCACACATGCAATGGACTACCAGTAAACCATTGAACAAATACAAAGTAATATTAACTGCCACAGGAAACTACCGACGTTTATAATTTCTTACAACCTTCAATTGTAACCAGAGAACATAGAGTCTGCAGTCTGCTGCAGTACAACTAGTTTCGTGGCAGCTATTGTGTCATGTGCTGTTTTAGCTGCATCTGCAGGGCGCTGGCTGGCTGCAGCGCTGGGGGCCGGCCGACTCCCCCATCCATCCCGAGTCCCCGACAGTTAGTCGGGAGGGAGGGCGTGTCTCCGTCCGCCGCTGTCCCACCCCGCCCTGCATGCCACCCGCGTCCCGCGCCCGTCAGCCACGCGGGGCCGGGCCGGGCAGGGCAGCCACAATCACGGCCTGCAGCCGACACAGCCCTCCAGTCACGGGTCGCGCCCGCCCCGTGCGGCGGGCGTCTCTGTGTGATCAGTGCGCTGCTGCCGGGAGTTTTGGGGATGCCGGGTGGGACGTCATGAGCCTGTGGTCCACAGTGGTGCCCTGATCATGAGGTCCTAAATACAGGCCAGACCGTGGACAGATGTGCCCTATCCTTAGTCTGCGACTGCTGCAGTGACTCGGCCCCCGACTTCCCGGTCCCGCACCGAGTCGATCCACGCGGCGCATCCCCCTGCGTACTACAGTGACCCGACCCGCCCGGCCCCCGGCTCCCGTGCCGAGGTGACCGCGCGGCGCATCCCCCGGCGTACTACAGTGACCCGACCCGCCCGGCCCCCGGCCCTGCTCCCGTGCCGAGTCGATCCGCGCGGCGCATCCCCCGGCCTACTACAGTGACCCGGCCCGCCCGGCCCCCGGCCCCCGCTGCGAGGTGACCGCGCGGCACGGCGCGTCCTCCGCCGCCGGACAGCGGCGCTGTCGCGGCTGCACCAAACTGGTTCTGCGCCGCGGCCGCCCGCCGTGTGGCTCTTCACTTTCTTTTCTGGTGTCATACCGCGGCAGGGGATGCTGCGGCGCGGCCGGCGACCGGAGCGCTCCTCAGATCACCGAGATCCGCGCCAGATCCGGACGCTATCTCGGCGAGATCCGCGCGGAATCGAGGAGAGATCGAGGCGAGGTGGAGACCGGGCCGGAGTCGGGACGAGATTCGTGTCGCCGCCGAGTCTCGGCAGGTGCTCCGAGAGGTGCGGCGCAGTCGCGGCCGAGTCGTCTGCAGACTTCACCTAGGTGCATCCGTGATCGTGTCGAGATCCGAGATCCAGCCGCCGAGACCTGCCCAGATCCAGTTGATAACGCCAAAGATTTGCCCAGATCCAGGCGACGTCCGGAAGATATGTAAACAAGAGGCTTAGCTGAAGATCTCCTTGAATCTCGTTAATCCAAAGAGGGCACATGGAAGATCGTCCCGAGGCGGTAATTATTCCATACAGTTCCGGATACATCTGCTAGACTGAGTACGGAACGCGCCGAACGCCGACACTTGAGGCGACTGCGGAGTAGGGGACAGGAGCGCTCGTCTATCGGATACGGCCGCTCGGTGACTGGCCGCTGCCCGAGGACAGAGTGACCGCCGGTCGTGAACGGAGTGCGCACTGCATAGAAGAGAGCTACCGTCGATTGTGGACTGTGTGGCAGTGCTGACTGCGGGCTGAGAGCCCGTGCGGACTGCGGACAGAGAGACCGTGCCGACTGCGGACACTGTGACCGCACCGGCGCCGCCCGCGCTGACCCGGCCGCCGGTTTTTGGTCGTCTCGGCGTGTTTTACCGGCACGCGGCGCCGACCGGGCGTGTAACGCGCCACGACAGCCGCCGTCGCGTCACTAATGCACCGGCCGATATAATCTGCGGCGAGCAGCGTGCCCGACTCCGGTCCATGGTGACGGCGCGCCGTCCGTCCGACCAGGACCGCTGACACACGGGGCGCCAGCGCTGAGCTGAACTCACCTGCTGACACACGGGGCGCCAGCGCTGAGCTGAGCTGAACTCAACCGCTGACACACGGTCCGCCAGCGCTGAGCTGAGCTCACCCGCTGACACACGGGGCGCTGAGCTGAGCTCACCCGCTGACACACGGGGCGCCAGTGCTGAGCTGAGCTGAACTCACCGTCAGAGGAGACACGACAGAGACCGGAGACGGCCGGGACAGAGACGGAGGGAGGCCTGCCCCGCTGTGACGAGCCGGGATCAACGTCACGGTGAGTGCTGATCGGGGCTGGACGGTGCTCCGAATGTACCGGAATGTCCGGAACTCGAAACTGTCTTACTTCTTGCACTTGTTCACCTATCAAGGAATTTGCACTAACGTACTCTCCATGAACCTTACATTATTATATTCCATATCTCCTGGAAATGTTCGCTCAAGAACATGATGTACGTCCTTTATTTTATTCCAAATGATATAAATAATGCTAATGCAAAACTACAATGCAGTATTTTAAACGTTTATACACCTTTGTATGCACACATAAGTACGAGAGTTAGCATAGTTACTCGGTGCAATTTAACAACATACAATACGGTTAAAATAGGTTAAAACTCATGAGCAGCAGGCTATTCAATTTATTGGATTTCATAACTGTCTTGTTAATCTTGCGCAGCTACACCATCCACTTTTTTAAAAGTGCGAGTAGTTCCCATAAATCTTAATTGACCAATGGTAGGTTACAGTACCTACCTAAATGCTGAGCTTCCTTTAGATAACTAGTTAGATATCTAGAAATTATTCTAGCACCAGTAAAGTCAAGGCTAAAGTATTACATCAACATTTGCCCCCTTTTATGTTCAAATACTCTGGAGACAAAAGTTATAAAATATATTAATTATTTCTTTCGTTGTTTCAATGAGATGTTGCTGGTAAGTAAAATTCCGACTAATTTATTGCGATATTTGTAACCAAATCACGTTGCGGGGCTGCAGTTCGTGGCACCGCTCGGCGAGTGTGACGCCGTCTGCGGCCAATTTATCGGCGTTCCTGCGCCTCTTATCACGTGTGCTTTACCGCGTCATGATAAATACTGTCCATTGGACCGCGGCGGTGTCGGGCCGACAGCCGGCTATAGCTCCGACTCCTCCGAGCCGGCCCTGATGCAAGCGGTTTCGTCACCGCCGCTGGTCGCCGAGACCGGCCGGACACGGTGTCGTAAATAGCGTGCATGGCCCGGCGGGATGTGTGCACTTATCCGGACATGGCCGGCGCTCTGCAGCCGCCGACACCCGCCCGGACGGCCGCCTTTTTCCAGCCGGATCGTGCGCGCGGCGACAGCGCAAATGCGCCGCCAAACCCGCGGCTTTGTGGGCCGCGCCGCGCGGACACGGAGGGTAGCCGAGGGGGTGGCGGGGTGGTCTGAGGTGTTCGGAGGTAGTCTTAGTTAGTCTGAGGTGGCCTCAGGTGGTCTGAGGTGTTCGGAGGTAGTTCGAGTTAGTCTGAGGTGGCCTCAGGTGGTCTGAGGTGTTCGGAGGTGGTCCGAGTTAGTCTGAGGTGGCCTCAGGTGGTCTGAGGTGGCCTCGGGTGGTCTGAGGTGTTCGGAGGTAGTTCGAGATAGTCTGAGGTGGCCTCAGGTGGTCTGAGGTGTTCGGAGGTAGTTCGAGTTAGTCTGAGGTGGCCTCAGGTGGTCTGAGGTTTCGGAGGTAGTCCGAGGTGGTCTGTCGAAGGTCTTCCGAGGTGGCCCGAGGCTCCTCACTGGAGGTGCAGTGCTCAGCTGAGGCTCAGCGACATCATGGCCCGCAGCGTAGTAGTCTCCTTCATGCGCAGGGTGGAGTGGCGGGGTAGCAGTTTCAGCGGCGGCGTTCCCCAGTCCCGGCCGCACCGATCGGCCATCGAGCCGGATAAGTTGCACGGCGCCGCCACTCGAGTCCCCCGGCGGCCGGCGCGGGCTCTGAGCGCCCATCATTTGGTAACAGTCTGTGGAGTGGGGCGTCGAGCGCCCTCCAGGCCGCCGAGTGCCTTTGAGCGGCGGCCCTCCGCGGCCGGCCCGAGCACCACATCAATGCCTCTCGTCGGCGGCGACGCGGCACAGGTGGCCGCCGCAGCAGCGCGCCAGATGCCGCCCGGCAGCCCGCAGCCGCTCTGGGGGCGAGCGCCGCTCCGACAGCCACTCCTCAGGGCTTAGCAAGGGTCGCCGATCCGCAGCGGATCAATCTCCACTCTGTCAAACTTTGTCCCGACGATGGAAATTTATGTCGGTGACCAGACATACATCATTATTCTCTCTCTTATAACAAACCAATTATGGCTGGAAGCTCCGCCTAATTGTGCAGTCAGAAGCGTTTAGTGCTTAATTAATGTAGCTCCTAACCGGGAGATGTTTATCATCATCATAGCGAGTGGGCGGAAAGGGCCGCGCGATTTACCGGCCCAATCTGATCGCGGCACGGTCATTTGCCGCGGCCCATTGTGGGCCGCACGTGCCCGTCTGTCTGTCTGTGTGTGTGTCGGCCGGTCCGCCCCGCCCGCCCACCTGCCGCGCGGCCGCCCCGCTAATTAATTTGCCATCGCCGCCGGCCGGGCGGCCCGGGCAGCGGCGCCGCCGCCGGATTACGGCGATTGCTCTGATGATGTCGGCGGCTGGCGCTGCTGACGGCGGCACTCGGCCGATTGTCCCGGCGCCCCGGCCCCGCCGGTTGGGTGCCCCGGGCGGGGCTCGTGCAGGGAGGGAGGGAGGGACTGTAGCCCGCGGCCAGTGGCTCTGATCCGACAGCTCGGTGTAATGCCGGCTGATGGTCGTACAACGAGCGGCGGTACATCGCCTCGTGCCGCGGGCGACTGACGGACGGCTCGTGGGCGGACGGTGCAGCCTCAACCCCAGGGTGGTGCATCCTCGGCCCCAGGGCAGGCACAGACTCAGGGCAGCCGCAGCCTCCAGCCTCAGGACAGCACCAGCCCGAGGGCGCTGAGGCTGGGCTGAGAGCCGTAAGGTGGTGTTCAGCTCTCAGGGGATGGGGACGGGTCGGTGGGGAGCTCCGGGGAGAGGGTGTGCACTGCTCAGTGTGTACTGTGCACTGCGCAGTGTGCACTGTGCAACACTGCTGGACGGCCCATGGCTCACACGGCCGCCGTGGCACTGAGCGTGGATGTCCGCGTCTGAAATCAGCCCGCCCCTTTATGCAGCCCGTCCGCCCATCAGTGGGAGATATGCGCCGAGTTTATGGGATAACATATGACACATAAAGTGTGGCTGTGTGGTGACACTCTGCTTTCAGTGGGGGAGGTAACGCGCGCTGAGAGCACAGTTTGTGTGGCAGCTGGACGGAGCGGACGGCCGGCTGGGCGCCGTTCAATGGCCGGCTGACCAGCCGGTCCGGTCCGGTCAGCGGCGGTGGTCCGCGGTCTCAGGGCGGTGGTCCGCGGTCCCTGAGAGGTGGTCCGCGGTCCCAGAGCGGTGGTCCGCGGTCCCAGGGCGGTGGTCCGCGGTCCCAGAGGGGTGGTCCGTGGTCCCAGGGGGGTGGTCCGTGGTCCCTGAGGGGCGGTCCGTGGTCCCAGAGGGGCGGTCCGTGGTCCGTGGTCCTCAGTGACGGGCGGCCGTAAAGTGTCACTGCGGGTGGACGGCGGCCGGCCGGACCGGCCAGGTTCGACTGATCCCGGACGGCAGCCCAGAGTCACGGACTCTGAGAGTCACAGGTCTACAACAGGGACCATCCCACCTGGCAGGCATGCAGTAATTAATCCTGGATGGCCACTCAGTTACAGACTGGCAGCCGCTATAAAAACATACCAATCCTCAAACCTAGCAGATATCCTTAATTTTACATCCTATCCCAAAACAGTTTATTTGGCAACGTTGGACACAGTGTTTTTGGACAATCAGCCCGTGAAACGAGCTAGAAATTAAAATCAATATCCACTACAGCTGTTTTATGTGTTGTTGCCTTACCTATATAAGTAAGTCTGCATGTTATTCGAAACTTAGCGACTGCGGGGACTGAAGTGAAGGGACAACCACTGAAGTGTAGTCATTAGTCAACCAATATCGGATGTCCGTTTCTGTGCATGCACTGCGATAGACGCTATGTTCAAAAACCGGATATGAATGGGGCATGGGTATTTATTTAAAGGGGCTAATGGGCCGTGGTCATTACTTTCCCTGCGATATCTAACTATAAAAATAGTTTTTTCAATACACATTCAGCAAAAGTGAAGTTAAGCTAAGACAATTAATTTCCATAAAGCATTGAACATTCATGTTTCAATTCATAGAATGCGGCGAGATTTCCGTGCAAGGCAGGCCGCTGATGCTGAATAAATACCGTTAAGAGGAGAGAACTTACTAAAACGGTAAAACATTGAGCGGTTTGATCGAAATGATGTGTTGCTTCGATGTGGTAATGACAACTAAGAAGGCTGTATGCAGTACGACAGAACGTTAAAGCGCTCCCCAGTATCCCGGGCCTTATGCCTGTTAAAAGAAGTGCGTCTGAAATCACAGCTGATTGGCGGGACTGTCCCTGCGGGTGGAGCAGCTTCTTCATGGAAGGTGGTGGAGAAAAAATGGTCAAATTCATAATGCTGACTGTCAAGTCGAATAAAATGCTACACTAAATCAATTTTTATTATTACAAAGATAATATTGTACATTGCGCAGACATTCCAAAGCTCCTCAATGCGACAAATATCTATTTGGAAGGCAAGAATGTCCTGATCAGAAAAGGCTGATGGGGCAAACGGTTATTGGTGGAGCAAAATGACAAGTTGCTGGGGCAGCCGCCCCACCAACTGTATTGGAAGCTCCGCCTCTGCCTGCCGCGTGTGATGCCCGCCTTGCCACATTGTCACGCTCGGCGCCACCGCTGTGCTGATGTCCGCCGGGGCCGCTGGGGCCGGTGTCTGGTGAGGCGAGGTCAGCCGGCCGGTCAGTTCCGACCCCGCGACCCCGGCCCGGGTCAGGGGTCGCGTCAGTGTCGCATGGCGCCACCACTGGACACCAGTCGGCGCCAAATCGCGCGCGACGCCCCGCAGCGACCGTGCACAATAAACGGCCAATATTTACGGCGCCGTAAATCTTGCATAACACGGACATAAAGATTGGGAACATAACTCAGCCATCCTGTGGCATTGTCGTGTGGGGCGGTTTGTTTTGCGGGCGCCTGTTGTCGCCCTGTTTGGCAGCCATCGACCAAGACTGCACGGCGTCTGCCATTATTTCTGCGCGTATAAGGGCCGCCCCAAAGGACTTGCCGGGAGGAGGTGACTGGCGAGGTCGCGTGACGTTGTCACATTCCCCTGTTCGAGTCGAGCTGCTGGCGGTGTCATGTTTAGGGTCAAGCGTTTCGACGGTATTTGTATGCTAAACATGAGCTGCTCATTCTTTATGACATGTCAAGCGATCCTCGCATTTGATCAGATAGCTTCCGAATGCATAATTCAAAGACATTAGCGGTCAAACAGATGCGGCGTTTACCGTTTGGACATTGTTGTGCCTCTGTAATTAATATCATCTCTTTGTTTAGCTGGAGGCGACAAAAAGGAGACATGACGTAGAAAAAGGCTCAATCACTCTACCGAATTATTCAGTGAGCGATTCGCTGTGTCAATAGTAAAAGGAATGTTTTCTGGAACTCTGTCCTCGTGACTTCTTTTGGGGAGATGAAGACGATTGACGAATGCTACCCAGGTGAAAGGCAAATAATGTCAATCAGCTGTTTTTGCTTTTAGTGCAAGTGGTTTGCATCCGTTATTTGAATTTTAGATGGTCACAGGTTACAGCATTGATTAGAAGCTAATGTGAGGTTTGGTTAGATAGAAGGTAGTTTGCATTTTTGTGTTTCTCTGGATATCTTCTGACTAGTTGCAGACTTTTTTGTGTCTTTAATTTCGTGGTGTCGTCTGCTTGCCTGTCTTTTCGGCTGTACATTTCACAAATTATATTTTGTTTATCTTTTACAACGGGATCCTTAACCCTCGCTGGACCTATTGGTTTTCTACATACGCCCCGGCCGAGGGGGGGGGGCGGGTACAACCCCCCCCCCTCGCCGTTTCGCCCCTGGTGGAGCTAGCGCGTCGCGGAAAAAACGAGCGTGTGCGCCGTTACGAGACGCAGAGATTGGTACCCGATTTTAAGGTCCTAGGTCAACCGGTGACCTCTGAGGTCAGGTCAAGTGCCCCAAGGTACGGTTCAGTTTTTGGTGAATAACTTCGCAAAAAACGGCCGCAGAGTGCCGATTTTGGCAGCATCGTGTTCGCCTCGCTCAGGCGCGTCGAATGATATACTTTTTGTTCGGGTCAGGTCAACTTGGGGTGTTGACCTCAGGTCAAGGTCAGGTCAGCACCCTAAGGTCACGAAGTTGGTCGAAAGGGGTCATGTCGCATATCATTCGATTTGGCAGGTCTTCCTGAGTCCATTGGTGGCTTTCCCGGCTCGCTAGCTCAATTTGATCAAGAGTTATTGAGGAAAAACTAATATGACCTTGATGACGTCATAAATGACGTCACGAAAGGTCAACATTGCAAAAGTGACGCATCTAGCCTTGCAAGGAGTGCATCAAATCACGATTCTGTGTGCTTGAGATAGTTGGAGATCGTTCCCGGCGCCAGAATAGCAGTTTGGATTTTTCCCCATTGACTTATAATGGTGAGGTCACGAAAATGACCTGACCTCATATGACCTTTAGGAAAAATCTGAGATATACAATTTGTGAGACTCATAATGGATACTAGATCCTGCAAGTTTCATTTCCCTGTGACATCTCCTCTGGCAGTGAGGGCGTTGCGAAGTTGCGACATCTGAAGACCGTGCAGAGGTTCACTTGTGACGTCATAGGTCAGTGACCTGACCTGACCCAAAAATGCGGTTGGTGTCAAAAGATGCGGCTTGGATCAAAGGTCAGGTATGCCAAGTTTCAGCTCTCTACCGCCGGCGTGTTCGGAGCTATCGCGAAAAAATCCTATGGGGGGGGGCGGCACCCGCCCCCCCCCCTCGGCCGGCGAGGGTTAATATTCAATGGCTTTCGTATTTATAAAACAGATGGCGCTGATAACCACACAGGGTGCACTCCAATCACATTACCGCCTAATGTCCATTATCGTCGAGAGCTTTGGTATTGTCAACTTCAGTCTTATTTTTGTTGTCGGTATGCTCTTTGTGCAAGAAAACACCTTTGACTGTGCATAATTATCACCTTCACCCTTCCCGCTGAACGCCGCTGTGGAGTGGACCCCCCTCCCCCCCCCCGCTGAGCGCGGCGCTGTCGCCGTGACCGGGGTGTTTGCGGTCGGACCGATCCGTGACCCGTTCGCTGTCCGCCGGCCCCTCCCCCGGCTCGCCGGTGCAGCGCGGTGGCTTGTTCGACACGGCCTAATCACCGGCCCACTTCCGCGGCCGGCCGGCGGCGCGCTGTATCCGGCGGCGGAGCCAGTGGCTCGGCGTGATCGCCGGACCGGGCCTCGTGACCCGGCGCGCACGGTGACACGGGTGCTGGTCCGCCAACCCGGCCCCCAGCCCCCGGCCGTCACGGGTGTGTCCAGCTCGGAGGACCGGGCCGGTACGTCCAGCTACAGCCCGCAGAACCGCACGGGAGCGGTCGCTGCACTGTCCAAACGGCACCGGGGACGCGCCGAAAAACAGACGGCAACTGAGTGACATTTGTCACAGATTTGGCTCTGGCTGATGTTTAATTTCCACGATCAGAGGATGTCCCGGTGGCGTCCTAAGCGAGACCAAGTCCGGTCCGAGGCGACGTCCACTACCGAAATAACTGGCCTTGCTGACTCTGAAACCCGCCGCCCCTTGGCGACAGGCCGCCGACTGACCTATCAGCGGCCCGAGCGGGTCACACAGGAACAGGGGCTGCCCAGCGGCCATCACCTGGCGTGCATTAGCGCAGGGGGCGGCCCCGATTCAAAAAGTCGCTAATCCTGGCCGGGGCCGGCGCACAATGGACGGTCGTCCGGCCGTTCGCGGCGTGCTCAGTTGGGCAGAAGCGATGCGCGATATCCGGCCCTGGTGCCCGGCCGGCGCTCGATGGGGCTCTGTGATTGCCTGCGTCCGAGGGCCGGCCGTGTCCCCGCCGTGTCCCCGCCGTGTCCCCGCCCCCCGGCGAGGGGTCGACAGGTAATTAGTGGACCATTTGTCGCTGTGTCGTGTCCGCGCCGCCCCCTCCCCCGCCCCCGCCCCCGCTCGCCGGCGGTCTTTGAAGCCGCTCAGACGGTGAACAGATCTATCTGTTGTCGGCCTGTTTTCCGGCAGAGAAATCGGCACATTTTCCGGCGCAGTGGGTTTGTGGACGGGTAGTGATGGAAGGGTGACGGCTCGACGGACGGGGAGAGCTACCGGAGAGTGGTGGGGAGAGGGACGGACGGGCACCGCCGAGGAGGTGACGCGGTCCGCTGGTGCCGCCGGAGATACCGGACCGTCTGTCCCACCGGTCAGCCCGCGCCGGAGACAAACACGACCTCAGCTCAGTGGATGTGGCACTCGGCACTGTAGAAATTAAAGGGAACATTGAACCATACCATGCCGCTTCCCAGGAACAAAACTCAGGCGGCACATTCCGCTCATGCAGAGTGTGGAAGGAAACGTACAAATTTGTAAAGGACCCAAGCGTCGCGTCTCAGGATGAAGATGGTGTCCAGCAAAAACGACACCATATGTTTCACAATTTCAATGCATAAGATCGAAGTTATTTCCCTTTATTTGCCGATGCGATGTTGATACGTCTGACAGACAATCGGGACATTGGCGCTGGTCGCTTGATGCTTTCTAAGAAAACTCATCCCTTAGGTACAGTCCACAGCAGAAGTTGTTTGCGATTTCAGTTATGGGTATGTTCTGCTTCTGAGGCCAACAAACGATTAGCCAGACTGCAATGAAACTTTGAATGTAGCTTACATGTATCGTTACCCTTGCAGCTGCAACTTTGTCTGTTGACGTCTTCTTTTCCATCACTCCGCACTAAAACATCGCCAGTCAAAGCCATCCGTAGGGATTGGTTAAACCGCACATTTCTTTAGCGGTGGGCTGTACTTCCTTTGCATTGATTTACCACTTGTTAGGTACTGAAGGTAAATGTGCGCAGGAATATATGAAATATGGATGCTGCTATAAAGATAAATTTTAGCCTAAATAAAATAATGTTTCCCTGCTCAAAGTGTCAGAAAAGCGAGTTGGACTGTTCTAATTCAGCGCCGCATGAGGAATTTGTCAGTACAAGCCAGGCTACATGCGAACTGCGAACCCCAGCCCTCTGCCGTTGCGGGGCAGAACCGCTGCCCTGGCAGCTGCTGAGGCGACCCAGCGGAGTCAGAGTGGCTCCGGACTGCCCTCAGCTCACACTTCCACCGCCGCCCCCGAGTTACACACACGACTCCCACCGTCCGGGTCGGACAGGCCGCGGGCACGGCGGCGATGCCATCTAACAAGGTCCGGCGACGGGTGCCCGCCACCGCACCCGCCCTCCGCAGTAGCCGCGGCGACCGCAGCGTCTGGCTAATTACCGGCCGGCTGTTGGCGGCTGTCGCGCGCGCAGCTCGCCGCCGTGGTGACACCTCCCCTCTACCGCGACACGTGTCGGAGGCGGTCACAGAGCCAGCCGTGGGCGGCGGTATTGAGTGGGTCGCCGGACGCGGGCTGCAGCCAGGGCAGGCGGCGACCTACTCGCTCCACGCGCCTGTCGGAGGGACTGACGGGTCTGCGCAGTCAACGGTCCGGGGATAGAGAGGGTTTCTGACCACTCAGCGCATTTCTGGGGCCACTAGGTGGCACAGTACCACCCCGAGCTGTGATAGCCGTCCGGGAAGCAGCGGTAGCCACCGCGAGTTGCGGCCAGCCGGTCCCGAGCTGCAGCCAGCCCGGCGGCGCGGCGGTGGCGCGCTGTTTGCGCCCGGGATTATCAGCGTCCGGCTGGCTGCGTGTGCGCGCCGCCAAGGCCGAACTCTGCTCGGCAGAGTGGCGCCGGCCCCAGCTGCATAACTGCGGGGTAAATGGCGTGCACGCGCGCGGCGCGCCCGCTCCCAAATGGGACCAGTTGCAGGTAATTTGAGTGACAAGCGTGACTTAGCCAGTGTTGCAATGCCTTGCGCACTTTTTGACGAAGACGTGGTGCCTGTTAGCGCATTTTTCTTTCGCAAGGCTCATCATTAGAAAATGATTGGAACTAGATGGACGCGGTGCAGTCAATCAATTTCAGCCCGAGGTTAATGGCCTACTAAAACTTCACAGACACAGTAAAAACGCATCAGCAATCTTAATAATTGTCCTTGACATAGTCAAGGACAATAGTAATTGAAATCACTGCGACATGATTTATGAATCATCTCTTGTTCGTGAGAATCGTACAGTTCACCCGTTCAATACGGAAATGTTCGTGCGTGCTCGTGATCGTTCACTCGTTCTCTTACTCGCCCGGAGGACCATAAAGTTATTGTTCATATAAGTAAAAGTCTATTCTTGAATGAAACGGAAACGATTAAAATGCACAAAATACGGCGGTCACAAATGCGGTTCACTGAATCGTTCTCGTAGGGCCACGTCGGCCGCGTCGTACGTAAGGCCACGTCGGCCACGTCGTGCACCGGGCCGTCGCGCACCGGTGGAGTCCCGTCGAAGACTGTCAGGCCCCCGTCCCGTCTCAGCCCTCGTGGTACGCACAACACGTGGGCATGAGAACCAGGACAGGGGCCAGATGACACATATGTGAGCGGCGTGGCGCGGCGGACCGACCGCCGCGCTCCGAGCGCCGGCCGTCTTTGCGAAGATATCAAAAATGCCTATTTGCTCGCTAACATCTCTGTTATAATAAGACTTGTCATCAGGTAAGGTGCACAGAACTAAATAGTTATCTGCAGTTACCGGAAACTTGTGATCATTTACTATGCGTTTTATTGCTAAAAAGTAACGCAATTCTGCTACCATCGTAGCATGCAACACACATGCCAGATAGAAGAACATGCGTTCGGATATTATCAAAATTTAAAGACGTATGATTGCAGTTAGACAGCTGGTGTTCGCCGAGATGGTAAACAATCAGCCATTTAACAACTTAATCTCTGCCGCCATTGTTCTCTAAATCTGATTGAAACATTAGGTGATTATTAATACTTAGCATTGTTTCAGGTATCAACCATTTCATTAGGCATGCAGGTAATATCTCATTTTGTTGCGGTATGCTCGAGTTGTAACACGACACCCAGTGTCACTGGCTAAGCATCAGCCGCGCTCGCGGCGCAGTCTACCTTCAGGCGTACTCACGGCACAGTCTATCATCAGCCGTACTCGTGGCACAGTCTTCCATCAGCCGTACTCACGGCACAGTCTACCTTCAGGCGTACTCACGGCACAGTCTATGTGTAAACCCGTGTTTACTGAAGGTGAATCGACATACTCAAAAGTGAAGAAAATTACATTGTATTTAGCTTTAGATTACATTTTAACAGAGCCAGGAGCGCAACCTCACTCCTAGAGCTCTCGATACCAGACTCCCCGCCCACAGTCAGCCGAACACCTGCCGTGATCAGCTGAATGGGCGAAAACATAGTGCACCATGAGATGCTCCGATCGCGGCATCCGCTATATAAAACATTATACTAATTGATCAGTAAAGCCGCTGAGCATGAACAAGAGTGTTAACCATTCTAATAATATGCCGTACATAATAAAAACATTTAATTGCAGTATCTAGGACAGCTTCGAGTTCATACCTGAAGCAACAATTGAATAGCAGACGATCACGCGCAAAACCGTTGAATTAAATTCCTGTCCAGACATCATATGGTCACCGGGCTCCTCTCGCCGGTGAAACAGATAAACTTTAATCGGCGCAAAGCTTGCCGATTACACTTCTCCCTCCTTTGAATGAAAGGCGTGCACTTACATCTAGAAACACTCATTGACACATGCGATAACATCAGCAGTTGCAGCACGCGCCACGCGACACCATAACACCGTGGTCGCTAGATGATGCCTAGCAGCATCCGGCTGACTGACTGGCAGTCAGCAACAACGAAAAACACAAACACGTCATCGCACAGCATCGCTCACTTATCAACTAGCTAGCTGAACAGGTATGGCTAACCGTCAATGATGGCAATGGGTACCCTGGGTCCCATCCCAAACACAGGCTAACCAGACCATGCTATTTACATCCCATGCCATGATGCTCTGAACAGGCTGCTAGAGGGCTCCTACTCAAACTGAGTTTAATGACATTGACATGTCAATCAGAAACGTCCCCAGGGATTGACCGAATCTAGCTCGAAGCGCACACTCTCTTTCCATAAAGAGTTAAACAAATCTATCGCACTCCGGCGCCAGGAGCCAACCGATTGTCTGCTGAGCTAATTAAAAGGAAAATCAGGGCGACTGGTTTTACGTTAATATGAGCGCACCTCTTACCTTTTAGAAGCATTCATGTTAAAACAGGCTGCCTACAAGCCTGGAACAAAGCGATCAGGCGGTCGAGTCCGTCGCTCGGACCGTCTGGCTGGCACCGGCGGCGGTACCTCAGACCTCGGGGGTACCGGTCGACACTCGGGTGTCGGCACCGCCATCTGGTCTGTGCCGGACGATTGCTCCTCAATCGCCGGCTCCTTACCTTGCACAGCTGTGCCGGTGATGGGCAATCGTGCCCAGGCTGTGACACCAGCCGGGTCATCCGCTGACCCACTGTCCACGGAGACCGACTCTATCTCTGCTGGCGGCGTGGTCTGAGCGCGTGTCACCGGTGACGCAGCATCAGCACCAGCCCCATCCTGACTCTCAGTGACCTCTGGCTCAGGTGGGGTAACTATCGGCTCAGTTCGCGGCTTCAAACGATTATGGTGAACCAGTAATGTTTTCCTGGAGCCCGTGACCCTGATACGATAGTTCAAGTCCCCTACCTTTGCTACAATCACCGCAGCCTTCCACGGTCTCACAAACTTGTAATATTGTCCCTTAGGAACCACAGCTTTGTGCAAAAATACCAAATCTCCCTCTTTGTATTCAAACTCATTCATTCGTTTTTCGTAGAACCGTTTGTTTTTCCCATGTGAAGCGTCAGATACCTGTAGCGCATGCTTGTGTGCAATTCTCAATGACTCGCGTAGCTTATCTACATATTCTGTGACGGTCTGAGATTTGCTCGCGACTGGAACCTGGAGCTCAGCCTCCACAGGCAGGCGCGGCTCTTTACCGAACATGAGAAAATACGGACTGTAGCCTAGCGCACTGTGCTCGAGCGATCTGTACCCCAGCATCAACAATGGGAGGTGCTCGTCCCACTGATCATGATTGGCGTCGAGATACTTTGAAAGCATGTCGAGCAGAGTCCTCATCATCCTCTCGACCTTACCGTCACCCTCTGGATGATAGGCACTTATCTTTGTTTTCTCGATGCCGAAAAGACGACACATCTCGGCAATCACCTGCCCCGTGAAATTGGCGGCACAATCCGAATGGAGCTTCCTCGGGCACCCGTACCTGGAAAAGAATTCACTTACCAGAGTGGACGCTACTGTGGTGGCCGTCATATCCTTCAGCGGGAACACCTCACACCAGCGAGTGAAGTGATCGATCACCACCAACAAATGCTTATGACCACTCGGCGTCACTGGTAGGTTAGTCAGAAAATCGATCGCTACCGTCTCGAACGGCTCGGAAGCATGCAGTTCACCCAGCGCGGCTCTCGGTCTCGGCACCGGCTGACTTCTGGATGAACACCGCTCACAGCGCTTGCAGAACTCCTTGACGTCTGTCAACATCCCTACCCAGAAGAAGCGTCGGGTCACTGCTGCGTGTAACCTGTCCGGTCCGGGGTGACCGGCGGTCGGGCCGCTGTGCAGTGACGTCAGCACACCGGTCACGAGAGATCGCGGAATCACCAGCTGCAGCTGAAACTCATCTCTCGCCCTCCTGCGGTACTTTCGGTACAGGACACCGTCAAGAAGGGTCAGTCGGGACCACTGCCTCAGCAGGGGACGCAAGGACCTGTCGACACTGCGGCGATGTGGACGCTGTCCCGAGGAAAGATGCTTCACGATCTCTGAAATTGTTGCGTCCTTACCTTGCTCGTCTTTCATGAAGCTGGTGGACCACAGACTCGCATTGATCTGATGGCACCACGCTCCCTCAGTCTGCACACCGGCGTCAGCTGTGCTCTCGGGGCGCCGGCTCAGACCATCAGCTGCTGTATTAGTGGCCCCCGGGCGATAAGAAATGTCAAATTGATAATTTCCCAAAACCTCAAACCACCTGGCTAGCATGCCGGTGGGGTTCTTAAAATTCAATAGCCATTGCAGGCTACTGTGATCAGTACGTAATTGAAATCTCGCTCCCTGAAGATAGTGGTTAAAATGTTGCACAAAATGAACACACGCTAATAACTCACGCTTCGTGGTAGAGTAATTTCTCTGTGACTTTGACAGCGTCTGGCTGCCGTACGCGACTGGACGCTCGACACCATTCTGCACCTGTAGCAAAACGGCTCCCATACACTCTCCACTGGCGTCCGTCTCCAAAATGAATGGACCTGCCTCTGAATCAAAACGCGGAAACGCAAGCACTGGTGACTCGCATAAGGCCTTTTTCAATGAATCAAAAGCAATTTGAGCGCTGTCCGACCATTCAAACTTTTGATCCTTAATCGTGAGGCGGAACAGCGGCGCTGCAATATCCGCAAAGTTCTTAATGTACCTTCTAAAGTACGAAGCTAGCCCTAGAAAACTGGACATCTCCTTGGCTGATCTGGGCACAGGCCAGTCACGTACCTTCTCTACCTTGACAGGATCGGCCTTGATACCCTCCCCTGACACTTCATGTCCCAGATAGGTGACCTTTTTCCGGAAAAACTGACACTTTTTCAAGTTCAAAGTCAACCCTGCATCCATGAGACGACTCAAAACACAATCCAGTGACTCCAGAACACTCTGAAAAGTTGACCCGTGCACAATGATGTCATCAAAGTAACTGACACATTTTTCCGGTGCAATATCCCCTAACACTATGTTCAGCAGACGAGCACAGCTCGCTGGCGCTCCTGCGAGACCAAAACAAACCCGTGTGTACTGCAGACACGAGAAAGGTGTCACGATCGTTGCCTTTTCTCTGTCCTCCGGTGCAATTGACATCTGATGGTAAGCCGAGTTCATATCAAGGGTACAAAATAGCGACGATCCCGACAGCGCATCTAACGTGTCATCAATTCTGGCTATCGGATAGGCGGGGACTCGCGACACAGAATTCAATCGACGCAAATCGGCTACTATTCTCGCCGACCCGTCCTTCTTACGAACCACGCAAATTGGTGACGCCCACGTGCCCTCTGACTCCTCTAAGATCCCCTGTCTGACTAACTCGTCTAGCTGAGCCTTCACCTCCTCTTTGAGGTGCGGCGGAATTCTGCGTGGGGCCTGTCTGATCGGAGGGCTGTCACCCGTATCGATACGGTGCTCCACCAGAGTGGTGTGGCCCACGTGACCATCGAACATTGACTCGTACTTTTTAAGGACGCGAAAAAGGGCAGCTCTCTGTGATGACGTTATATCTACTCCCTCTAAGTTCACTAATTCTTCCAAGTTCACAGACTCTTTAAGCTCAGACTCTTTTACTTTAGGCTCCTCTGAAAACCCTACCTCTAACTGAGCCAGCTCAGCGTGCTTGGGTACAGTAACAAAACGATCAGAGTTGTTTCGCAATACTAATGGAACGCTCGTGCCAGACACTTCCACTATGCTCCTCACAACCTCTAATCCCGGTTTATCCCAAGAAGGTTCAATCAGAGCAGAACCCCTGTAGTCACAATTGTGAGAAAATCCACGAACCACCGTCTCACTACCGGGTGGAACGGTAATATCTTTGCCCAGAACCACGGTTCCTACAGTCACTGCCTCCGCTGAAACAGATCGAACTGCCTCCGACGGCACAAAGCTCAGGCATTTCCGCTGCAGATCTATTACACACGGTTGCACGTGCTGAAGGAAATCAATGCCAAACAGGCAGGGCACATCAATCACATCTGACACATAAAAGGGAACAGTCTTTTGTACGCGACCTATCTGAACGGAAAGGACAGTTCTCCCTAGGAGAGGCAACTGTTCCTGCGCGGCCGTCCGCGCCCGTGTCGCTGTCATACTCAAAGTGGCGTTCGGTAAAGCATCAAACACTGCCTTATTAATGATACTTATCGTTGAACCCGTATCCAACAAACAGTTACACTCAACCCCACAGATCCTAGCCGGGAAGGTCATATCTGGGTTGAGCTGTACGCTGTCACCAGCATCACTTACTGTTCGGGTGTTGCCGCGGGACCCGGCCTCGGGCTTTGACCTGGGCCCCGGTCGGCGTTTCCCGGCGGATCTTGGCACACGGCTGCCAGGTGTCCCTTCTTACCACACGAGTGGCAGGTGCTATCACGAAAACGGCATCGGGACCGCACGTGATCAGCACCACCACAGGCCCAGCAGGCGCGCGCCGGCGCCTCGTTTGCCCGGGACGGCTGCGACCCGCGGCGCCGTCCGGTCCGCTCGGGGCGTCCGGGGCCGTCCAGACGCCGCTCGAGCTGCTCGATGCGATCGAGTATCAGGCGCAACATCGGCGCCTGCACCTCTACCTGACGCACTGACGCGCTTCGCAGCACCTCAGCGCTGCGGATATTGCTCACCTTTTGCACGGCGGCTGGGAAATCAGTAATTCCCGCCATCACAATCTCTGAGCGATATTTCTCGGGGACGGCTGACAGAAAGTAGTTAAAAAGTAGACCATCGGTCGGCTGATCTGGGAAGGAGCGCCTTACCAGAGACTTAAACCGCACAAGGAACTCGTCCAGAGACTCGGCGGGGTCATACTTTAACTCGGTCAGACGAATGTGCGCGTCGATTGTGGTCCCCACTGTGAACGTTTCCCGCAAACCATTGAAAACGCTGTCCAGGGATCCCTTCTGACTCGAGCTCAGAGCATCATAAGCATCCCGTGCAATGCCTTCTAGGGTCAGTGGCAGAAAAGAAAGCTGCTGTCCCTCATCCCAGCCCTGAAGCCGACCAAACGTTTGAAAGTCCTCACGGAAACGGGACAATGAGCCCTTCCCACCGAAACGGGGTGCCGGTACAATAAAAGAACTCATTTTAAATTCCTGCTTAGGTACCACATTAACTGGTTAGCCAAACCTGACCTAGCTTTACAGTGAACTCTAATATCATTTCCATTGCGTATTTACTTTGATTTTTCGCACGTTGCCCTGACACCACTACTGAATTGTTCATCGACAAACACTCAAAACACAGTTCACCGACCCCGAAATCCCAGTTCCCCAGGCACAGTACCGTGAGTGCAGTGACGGCCAGTCCCCTCCATCCGGCGCCTTGTCTGCTGCTCCTCGAATCAGCTGACGGCTGACGCGATCCAGTGCAGCGCCAACGGGCCGCAGAGCTAGGCAGAGCTCCAAGCCGAGTCGCGGTGGGCGATACGGCCGGCTGGTGCCGATCACCAGCAGCGAGGAGGTCGGACACCAATCGCTATGGCGGTGCCGACTCGTCACTCGCTCACCACTCGCGCACCAAATCACTGAACACTGCACACTGAGCTCGCAGGCCGCAGCAGCGCGACGGCTGGGCCGAGATCACCACAGGCCACTGCGCACTGATCGCTGTCTCTCAGCCTCCTCACGGACGTCACCTCCATCACAGCTGAGACTACAGAGTGCAGATAGCCGGTACCACGAAGATTGTAGAAGTAGGGAAACAGCGCGGTCCAGGACTAGGCTCCTCTTGCTTCGATAGCCCTGGGCTGGTCGATCTCCATGACGGCTCGTAACTGGTCCATCTTGCGATCAACTTGCTGAATAAATGTGTTGCAGCAATGGCGCTCAGTCGACACTTTCCAAGCCAAGTGGACCGAGGATCAGTCGACCGTAGCACAGCTCAAGAAGCGGAGCTCAGTGCTAGCGGGAGCAGACGGCACTGCTGGGCAGTCGCCGTGCAGCGGCCAACATGTCGCAGTCTTCAGTCGGGACAAAAGGCGACGTCGACCGACCTTACCGGCTAACTGACAACTCGTCAGAGTGTTGCAGAGCCGGAAAACCAACAGCAGACATCTTGCACTGGCGATAGCTTTTCCAAAGATTTCAAACAGTCAGTTGAAATCTTGAATTCTTGAGGCCGCGAAAGCCGAGAACGTCGGTTCGGGCTCCAAACTTCATTTCGACTAAGTCGATCCCACCGCTGTCACCAAATGTAAACCCGTGTTTACTGAAGGTGAATCGACATACTCAAAAGTGAAGAAAATTACATTGTATTTAGCTTTAGATTACATTTTAACAGAGCCAGGAGCGCAACCTCACTCCTAGAGCTCTCGATACCAGACTCCCCGCCCACAGTCAGCCGAACACCTGCCGTGATCAGCTGAATGGGCGAAAACATAGTGCACCATGAGATGCTCCGATCGCGGCATCCGCTATATAAAACATTATACTAATTGATCAGTAAAGCCGCTGAGCATGAACAAGAGTGTTAACCATTCTAATAATATGCCGTACATAATAAAAACATTTAATTGCAGTATCTAGGACAGCTTCGAGTTCATACCTGAAGCAACAATTGAATAGCAGACGATCACGCGCAAAACCGTTGAATTAAATTCCTGTCCAGACATCATATGGTCACCGGGCTCCTCTCGCCGGTGAAACAGATAAACTTTAATCGGCGCAAAGCTTGCCGATTACATATGTACAGTCCACAGCAGAAGTAATGTGGGGTTTCAGTCATGGGTATGTTCTGCTTCTGAAGCTTAGGAACGATTAGCCAGACAACAATGAAACTTTGAATGTAGCTTATATGTATCGTCACCCTTGCAGCTGCAACTTTAGCTATTGACATCTTCTTTTCGATCACTCCGCATTAAACAATCGCCAGTCAAAGCCAACCGTTGACATTGGTAAAACCCTACATTACTTTAGCGGTGGGCTGTACCTTCAGGCGTACTCTGTCTCGCGGCACAGTCTATCTTCAGGCGTACTGTGTATCGCGGCACAGTCTACCTTCAGGCGTACTGTGTATCGCGGCACAGTCTACCTTCAGGCGTACTGTGTATCGCGGCACAGTCTACCTTCAGGCGTACTGTGTATCGCGGCGCAGTCTACCTTCAGGCGTTTTGTGTATCGCGGCGCAGTCTACCTCCAGGCGTACTCCGTCTCGCGGTACAGTCTACCTTCAGGCGTACTGTGTATCGCGGCACAGTCTACCTTCAGGCGTACTGTGTATCGCGGCACAGTCTACCTTCAGGCGTACTGTGTATCGCGGCACAGTCTACCTCCAGGCGTACTGTGTATCGCGGCACAGTCTACCTTCAGGCGTACTGTGTATCGCGGCACAGTCTACCTTCAGGCGCACTGTGTATCGCGGCGCAGTCTACCTCCAGGCGTACTGTGTATCGCGGCACAGTTTACCTCCAGGCGTACTGTGTATCGCGGCACAGTCTACCTCCAGGCGTACTGTGTATCGCGGCACAGTCTACCTTCAGGCGTACTGTGTATCGCGGCACAGTCTACCTTCAGGCGCACTGTGTATCGCGGCACGGTCTACCTCCAGGCGTTTCAGTGCTAATCCCTCATACTTGTTCCTTAGAATTCGGATGATGCTAGAAAAGTGAGACCTAATATTTGGCCACCAGCTGGAAGATTATCAAATTATTACCATGCAGTTAACAAATTGCTTATTAGGTGCATGCATTGTACTGTGTCATTGAAAACAGCTAAACGTTGAAAATAAAGCTTGCCATGTGAAACATGCCAAGCTCTTCCCTATTTCTATTATTTAATTCTATCCCATTCGCGAATGAAAGGAATCACCAACTCGGGCCATTGTTGACAGTCTCGTTTAAAAATACGCCCTAACGTAGGTATCGCCGGTAAGTTCGAGGCCATCCGTTTGAAATCTATAACCTTGTATATTGGAGTCCGGGATTTTTTCTCCGCGGATAATGGCCGTAGAGCGGCTGGAGATCGCTGCATTCCCGTCCGTCAGTGAGAGCGGCGGGCCAGTGGAGGGCGGAGGAGGGTGGTCCCCGCCGACCACCCTGTGATAACAAACCTCGCTCGGCCGACCCCGGCGCGCAGACACACTCTGCGGCGCGCCGATTTCACGCCAAATGCGCCTGCTCAGAGGCCGTGTATTATTGCTGGCCGGACCGGCCTTTATCGAGCTAACGCGCGGACCACCCATGGAAGGGCGGGCGCCATTCAGCGACTGTTCGCCGACTCGGGTGCTGACAGATCGTCCCGGGCCGGTTCCCAGGCCTCCTCCGGCCACCCGCCGCTCGGCGCCAATTGCCGGCGCGTGACTTGTGTCAATAGAGCAGCAGCCTCGTTATCGCCGGTGGCACGGTGTTTATGGGCTCCGGGCCGGCGGCGGCCGAGGCCGGGGACCCTGCCGGCGGCGGCGGAGGCCGGGGACACTGCTCGCGGCTCGCTGTGCCCGGTGCCGCGGCTGTTTTCCGTGCCTGACCGTCTGCCCGGCCGTCGATAATGGTGACAGGGCACCTGTGGGGCCGCCCGGTGGCCCGCCGGCCCGCCCGCCCGGCAGGGGGTAAAATATGGCCAATTGTGGTGGGCAGTTGTCAGCGCGCCGGCCGCCGCCGGCCGGAACTTCCTGTTTGCTCGCTACCCGGAATTCCCTGCTCCCGTTATATCTATTGTCACCGCCGCCATCGACTGAAATAAATCGTCCGGCTGGCGATGGGTCGTTCGACGTGCCGGGTGTCGTACCAAGAGTAAACATAACGTGCGCACGAGCACGCGATGGTGCCAAGTATGGCTCGGTGGAGACGACAAACAGGTCAATTAGACCCGCCGGAATCTGTTCCCAGCGACACACGAGGAGAAAATGCCCGCCGTCTGGGCCGGAAACGGTCCGTCTCGGCGGTCCTGGTGTGCCTATCGGGCACCGGACACTTGACAGTGACCTTCCCGTCACGGTGAAAATGATCAGTCACTGAATGCTATGGCACCTGCCCCCCACTGTCCCCGTTGGACACTGCGCATTCCTAGAGGGCGGGAACCCATCACCATACATAGACGGGGGCTGAGTGCGGGCGGCGCCGCTGGTGGTTCCATCTGCCGGCTGCGAGAGGAGACATCCGAGAGGGCTCTGCAGGCCGCGGCGCCCGGCTGGCTCTCTGCCGCGCCTGCCGGCCCGCTCGGACCGTCGCGCCGCGCCGGCCCTGCAGGGCGGCAGGGCGGCTAGGAGCGTAACTCAGGGCGCCGACCCGGCGCGCGGGCGGCCGATCGGCTCGGCTGGTGGCAGACAGCCTCTACGAGGCCCTCCATCGGACTCAGCGTCCGGTGGGTGGCTGCATTACGGCCCGCGCCGCCGACCAGAGACGGAGCCAGCGCTATTTACGCGTCGCGCCCTGCCCGGCCCGGCCGCAGGGATGCACGTGGCACGTGGCACACGTGCTGCCACACGTGTCTGATCAGTCAGCAGCCATCTGTGGTCGGCAGGGAGGGGCGGTCGGAGGATTACGGCGGCTCATCCCCGGCACCGAGTGCCGCCTCCAATGTGACATTCGGCCGGCTTAGCGCGGCGCCCGGTGACGCGCACGGTCAGGTGTGCAGAATGGGACCGTCTGCACTCTACCGGTGACCGACATACTCACCAGTGGACGACCTCCAAACTGAGCCCATTGGCAGAGCGACCTGTGTGTACTGATCAACCTTGAACGGCTGGATCGGCTGACGGCAGCCCCGCTTATAGGTAATGCTTATCTCATGGATAACATCACTTTGCTTGGAAGGGCGATGCGTCTCGAGGAGAAGGCAGCCTTTTACAAGGAATCGGGAATGGAATGAAAGATTTGAGAGGACGAGAAAATGCTACTCAAACTTTCATGAATTAATTGTGGGTCTAGATGCAACCATGCAAATTGACCGGGATGCAACAGAACTTCAGAGAGCTGGTATAGATCTCCGTGTCCGTCCCGGACGGCGCTCGATCATAGACCTTTTTACGGCCAAATATAGACATAGTGCACACATTTCAGTAATATAGTTAGCAGCCGATTTCGACAGTTCGCCATAGACAGGCTATGCCGTACCTACTGTCGAAATCACATGCACTATTGCTGAAACGTGAAATGTGTGCACTGCCGCCTAATTTTGGCGTCAAAAAGTGTAAATGGTTCATTTTTTCAACTGGATGTGCATGAAGCTTCCTTCTTTTTTAAATGTAACATCATGTTTCGATTGTTTTCCGATTGATGGTAATTTGATCATGAAATTAGTGGAGAAAACGGTCATATTTAGATAATAAATAGAATTAAATGGTTCAGTAATGTTTCTTGGAGCTGTTCGTATCTGAAAACGGCGATTTGACATTCAAGCGTAGTCAGACGACAGTCTGTTTACACTTTGTCATTGAATATTCATTGCTGGGCTGAGAAACAATAAAAACCGGTTGATTCTAGTGGGACAACAGTTTGGTCGTTGGAGGTAGGCCTATAGTTAGTTGGTAGATCAGGCGCCCGCTCAGCTGCATATGAAACTACAGCCGTGGTCTCGTTTGGTGCTTACAATCCGTGGTGGGTGCTCCGCTGTGTGCGAGAGGTCGCGGAACAGTCGCCTGGTGTGTGTGTGTGGTTAAATTTCGGCTTCTGTGTGCAGTGTGCAGTGTGTACTGTCTGGGATGTCCACTGTCTAGTGTCTTCTGTAACCTGAGTATGTCTAGTGTCTTCTGTATGCAGTGTGTACTGTCTGGGATGTCCACTGTCTAGTGTCTTCTGTAACCTGAGTATGTCTAGTGTCTTCTGTGTGCAGTGTGTACTGTCTGGGATGTCCACTGTCTAGTGTCTTCTGTAACCTGAGTATGTCTAGTGTCTTCTGTGTGCAGTGTGTACTGTCTGGGATGTCCACTGTCTAGTGTCTTCTGTAACCTGAGTCTGCGGGCGCTGGTCAGCTCTCGGCTTCTGTCCAGTGTCCAGTGGTTGCTCTGGCTGTATGTGTCTGTGTCTGTGTCTGATGTGGTCTGTGTCTGTGTCTGTGCTGTGCCAGCCGGTCGCGTGTTTGCGGTGGTCGCCCGGCGCCGGCCGGTAATTGGGTGATGGATCAATCGACTGAGGATCGTTACGACCGTCCGGTTCTGCTAATATCGACTGGTAATACCGGATCGGCCCGGCCCCAGCTGCCGGGGAGGCCTCGGCGGGCCACCGGCGGCGCCGGGGCTGTGGGTTGCAGCGGATTGCGGCGGGGAGAGGGGGCTGAATGTCACCTGGTGGCGGTCGGGCGGCCGCCGGAGGTCAGCTAGCTCTGAGGTGTAAGCGTCCGCAGAGCCGCGGGCGAGCTGTGATATTTGGACAGGTGGTCGGTCGGGGGATTGTGGACGGTGATATGACGCTCATGGAAGCTCCTGTCGCTGAACTGCGAAATGAAGAGGTGTTAAAGGTGGTTTTGTTGTTGTGTCTGTTGCTATTGTTGCTGCTTCATTGTTAGTATGGCGGGCGTGCTGATTGGCCTGCGACGATTGATGGACTGCGTGGAGCCGGCGGGATGCCGACTGGATGATAGTAGTCGGCTAGGACGGTATAGCTAATGTGCTCGCAAGACTTTGGAAATTACTGTTTAGGACCTGCCCTGATATATTCTGAGGGATCGATGTGTACCTACTCAGAGGGTGTCGCTGTTCGTGCTGAGGTAGATCAGCACACCTCGGCACCGCGCCGGTCCGATATCCCGGGCGGGACAGCAGACCGGGCCGCCCGGGCCGCTGCAAGCCTGCGTTGGCCAATAATTAACACCGTGTAGATGCGGCTGATACCGGGAAAACACCATTCCTAGCCCGGCAGCTGACGAAGCTCATTAATAAAACCGTAACGAAGCAGCACTATCGGCCGACAAACGAGTGCGATAAGGGCAGTTTGACGCCGCGGCGCTGGGAGGGACCCGGCGATCAAAGGCCGGGTCTGGGCACGGCCCCCGCGCTGCTGAGAGGCGTCTGCTGGCGCTGCCCTGCCATCAGATATCGCGGCGGAGCAGGCCGCGATCGGCGGGCTCCGGTGTCACCCGGCGCGCCCATTCAGCCGGCGCCGCGACACCCCGTGTCGGGTGACACGCTGTGTGTCTCCGGTGTCAATTGGCCGTGTCACTGGGTCAGCGGGAGGGGGTCGGCCAGTACCCCCGGCCGACTGCACGTGCCCACACAGAGGCGTGGGACGGCACGAGCGGCAGCCAGCTGCACCCACCGTTCAGCGGCCAAAGGAGCAGCGAGGGACGTCGGCAGCCTCAGCGACCGTCTCCAAGGCCGACACATGGGGGGCAGCTGGATGGCATAGAGGTGACAGTAAAATACTGCACGGCCTGTGAAATCATCCGCAACCAGCTATTGCTAAAAACGATCTTGAAGGAATCCGAATCCGTGCTGCGTTTTCAAAAGGAAAGGATCATTTGCAAATTATAGGGGAAGTTGGGGCAATGCCGGAGTTGGGGCAAAGCCGAAATTCGAGATATTTCGAAAACTGTACGACATGGGTGCCACCTGTCAGTGATGCTCTGAAGCTTATGTGACTACCAATTATCGCATGTTTGTTACGAGTCGTCATTCGGAATACTTCGGCTGTGAGGGCGCCAAGAGCGTTTTCAAGGTACGTTTCCCTTGTACTACATGCGCCTTTGAAGCAGCATTTCTTACTCATTATGCTACCGCTTGTCTGGCCAATTCGGTCAAGTAATCTTCAGCATGTCTTTGCATAAGTGTGCTGCCTATTTGAAATTCATACAGCACGTTGAAAAGTTATGGGCCTGCAAATGAAAGTATGGCTGGCTGGGGTAATGCCGAAAACGTGCAATTACGCACGTTAAAGCACGCTACGTGGACTTTACTGCTGTAGAATAGCAACGCATATTTTTAGTCACACAAATTACACTTTCAACCGACACAACGGCCTGTTTCCTATAAGGAATGATTTACCTGGCCTTTTCTTATTATATCACACAATTATAACTTCCAGTGTGCACCAAGCGTCCTCAAACTATTAAAAAAGCGTCAGCTTTGATGAATTCTGGATAAAGTTTGAGATAAAATGGCAAAACATCAATTTCGGCGTTCCCCGTAGATCATTTCTCCCATTTTCGGCTTTCCCCCAGTTCGGGGCAACGCCGAAAAAGTCACTTCTTTGATATTTTTAGTTTGTGCGCTTAACGGTATGCGAATTCATCAAATGCGCCTGGTATGTTTGAAAGGCAAAAGACTGGCCTCTCGAATGACGCCAACAAGAATAGCTTATGTTGTCTACCTTGCGTGCTACGGGCGTCAGAAAAAAAGTATTCGGCGTTCCCCCAACTTCCCCTATGACATGATAAACAGGTGATGAATTAATTTCTATGTCAAAGAGTGAATAAAAGGGCGATAAATAAAATGTTTTATTGGCAAGGATAGCATTTTGTTCAAGTTTTGCTACCTGTTCCCAAGAACCGACAACAGACCTTTTCTATAAGGATTTTGATTTTTTCATTTCTTATTAGCTGCTGTTAGGACTTTTTTTATTTGTTATGAATAACTCAACCCTTTGCATTTTTTGGGTGAGCATTTTTGGAAATAAGATGCAGCTAGGTGTGCTTTGAAGCGCGGTGCAGTGTGAATTTGTTGGAACTAAGGGCATGTCCAATGGCCATATTGAAGTTCGATGAAGGGTGCTTTCGAATTGAGTGGGACTCTATTGGAGCCATTCAGTTTCCACGGCTCGATTTGTCAGGGCTGCACAGTTCGTCGTGGTCTTTGTGTCACGTTCACGGCTGGCAGTCGGGCTCCACACGTGATCTCGCCGACACACAGGCCGGCGGGCCGGGGCAGTGTCAGGCCCTGTGTCGGTGCCAGCGGCGCCCCCCCCCCCCCACCGTACCCCCCTCATAGACCGGCGTACCGGTGACGTAAGCTGGCGCGAAATTCGCGCCATTGTGCGCCGCATTGTGACCGGTGCGCCATTGTTGGCGCGCGGCGCAGCGCGGCGAGCAGTGGCGCCGTCGGCCATCGCAGCGCGCCGAAACTCGATCTGTTTCGGCGCATTCAGCGCGCCGGCTTAGCGGCGCGAGAAAAACAGCGACATGAAAACAAGGTCGGCGGCGTCGGGGGCGCGGATTAGGCGCGCTGTTTGCTGGCAGGTAACATGGGCGGAGCGCGGCCGGCCGACGGGCGCACAACGCTCCGCCGCCGCCGCCGCCGCCCCCGCCCCGTCCCCGGCGGGCCGGCGGCGGCCGCGCTGCGGAGCGCACTCTGCCCATGGCCTCGCGATCCAGAGTGCCCAGATTTCAGCGGTGACAGGCGTCTCGCTGAGAATGGAATGGATAGAAATGAGACATTCCGAGAGAGGAATTCGAAAACCTTGGTCATCTAAAGGCTGAGCCTGAATCCGAACTGAGAGTAAACAGCATCATTGGACCTAAAAAGCAGGGATGCGGAGCCGTGGAAATTTCAGACGGCTCCGACTCCGGCTCCGGCTCCGGAGAAAAAAATCGGCTCCGGCTCCGGCTCCGGCTCCGGGTGAAATGTCATGGCGGCTCCGGCTCCGGCTCCGGCTCCGAGTAAAATGATCCGGCTCCGGCGGCTCCGGCTCCGGCGGCTCCGGCTCCGGCTTCTACTAAGTACATCCCCTATGCGATCAATTAAATACGGGTGGAAGAAAAAAGGCGATGAAATTGGTGCACGTTGCTACTGTATTTGTATAACAAGGCTATTTTGAATACCACATTGTTTTACGCCTTGTAGGTGGTGGCAGCATTGCTTTGAATGCGAGGCGGGGTGTAACCGTGTATGCGAACACTGAAGGTAAAGAACACTGACCAGGACCTCGACGGTCCCTACTGTCAAACCGAACTAGGTAAATAATTGTTTCCTCTAAAGAAAAGGAGCCGGAGTCGCCCCCTTTTTTGACGGCTCCGGCTCCGGCTCCGGCTCCGGGCTACATTGTTTCACGGCTCCGGCTCCGGCTCCGGCTCCGGGCAAAATATGCCGGCTCCGGCGGCTCCGGCTCTGGCTCCGGCTCCGGCTCCGGCTCCGCATCCTTGCTAAAAAGTATTTTCTATACTTCCGCTGAAGCTTATTTATAATGTGATAGACGTTGGAGGCTGCCATTAATTCAGGAGCTGATGTTTGATGCCAGTTTCAAGTGTTTGAATTTCGCGAAAAGATCATTATGGCGTTTGGTGCATTTTCCATTTCCTTTCACATGCCGTGCTGAACTAAACTGTTGTACGCGCTAAATTGTGCCTAGCTCACATTTTAGCGCATTGCTATTTTATATTTAGTCGCTCCCTGCTTATGGTCCCGAATGTCACCCTTATCAGAATAGAGCACAGCGTTTCCAATTCCGACTATACCGATACCACAGCGTTCGCCATTCCGACTTCACCGACAGCACAACGCTCTCCCATTCCGACTATAGCGTCATCTTAGCGCTCCCCATTCGATCGGTAGTCCCACCAGTGATTCCACGCCGTCGCCGTGGCTGGTCTCAGTTTTGCGGCGCGAAGCTTCCCGCTCCGCCCAGCCGGTGGAACAGTGCCGCCCGCCCGTCCCTCGGTCTGCGGCGCGCAGCCCCCGGTCTGTGGCGCGCAGCCCCCCCCCCCCCCCCGATCTGTGGCGCGAAGCTCCCCGGTCTGTGGCGCGAAGTCCCTCCCCCCCCCCCCCCCCCATCTGCGGCGCGCAGCTCTCCGGGCTGTGGCGCGAAGCCACCCCCCCCCCCGGTCTGTGGCGCGCAGCCCCCCCCCCGGGCTGTGGCGCGCAGCTCCCCGGTCTGTGGCGCGAAGCTACCCGGTCTGTGACGCGAAGCCCCCCCCCCCTGGGCTGTGGCGCGCAGCCCCTTCCCCCCGGTCTGTGGCGCGAAGCTCCTCGCTCCGCCGATGGGTGAGTGGCGAGTGCCGCCAGTGTGTCTGTGTACCCAGCAATCTGCTGTGCGGGAGCTCCCCAGTATCGGCGGCGTCACTCTCGGAGAGTGGTGCCGGGCCCTCGCCGGCAAACAAACGCCCGAGGGCGGTGAGCCGGCACCCTCGCCAAACCAACACAAACACAGGAGCCAGGGGCTCCTCTCCGCTCGTAATGTGTCCTCTCCCCTTCCGGTAGGGCGCCAGAGCACTGCTGCGCCAACACAACCGAGTCAATGCCTATTAGTGATTGGTATCGGTACGTTTGAATATGTATCATGTGTGTTTGGTTTATTGTTTTAATTATTGCTTTTCATTAATTAACACTGTTGGCCGTATGACAGTGTCCACACCCGAACGTTTGGAATTTTCTGGTGCTTTTTTGAAAAGCACCGCCGGACCGGCGGAATGCGATTGCCGCTAGTGCCCGGCTCTGCGCTCAGCGGGACCGACAGCGGCTGCAGCGCAGTCTGAAGTAGCAGCTGCCGCAGCTGTGGAGCAGTCTGCAGCAGCTGCCGCAGCTGTGGAGCAGTCTGCTGTAGCAGCTGCCGCAGCAGCTGCGGAGTAGTCTGCAGTAGCAGCAGCAGCAGCAGCTGTGGAGCAGTCTGTAGTAGCCGCCGCAGCGGCTGTGCAGCAGTCTGCAGTAGCTGCCGCAGCAGCTGTGCAGCAGTCTGCAGTAGCAGCGGCAGCAGCTGTGGAGCAGTCTGCAGCAGCAGCTGCCGCAGCGGCTGTGGAGCAGTCTGCAGCAACAGCTGCCGCAGCAGCTGTGGAGCAGTCTGCAGTAGCAGCAGCCGCCGCAGCTGTGGTCTGGAGCAGTCCGCAGTAGCAGCAGCAGCCACCGCCGCCGCAGCGTCTGTGAGTGACGGCCCTCGGCGGCGGCCACGGCGCGGCGACGGTCCTGACTGACGTGACGGTGACGTGACGGCCGTGCACGTCTGCCGCGGCGGGGCACGTCCGTCAGCCGCGGCCGCCGACAGGCTGACAGGCTGACGGGCGGCACGCTGCACCGCCGTCCCGCCGAGGCAGAGCAGAGAGAACGGGGCTGAGGACGCGGAGGTAGGGCAGAGGGTGAGGAAGGCTGAGTGACGCGGAGGCAGAGCCGTGCCGACTGGCTCAGACTGCCGACTGTCTGACCACTGTCCGCTGCCCCGCCCCGCCCGCCGAACTCGCGGAGCGCGGGCGGGACCTAACAGAGCCCAGCGGCACGGCACGACTCCGCCCCGTACCACCGCGGTGGTGACGGCCGCCGCCGGCAGGAAATGCGGCGTGTATGTAATACCGGCGGTCGCTGCCGGTGGCTGACTACTACACTGATTGCAGATTATCAGCTAAACGTTTCTTTGTTTCTGCCTGATCCGATCCGGTCACCGCGCCACGGTGGCCACGAGGGGTGCAGGCGATCGTGCCGTACAAACATGCCTAGAGAACAGTCCACGCTTCCAGCCTCATTGGTTTCCCTAATTGGGTCGTCCCATGTCTGTTATCAGTACATCTGATCGTGATTGCTTTGAACAGCGGCTTTCAAAATAAAGGATTTTCCGCTGACAATGAGCGGGACGCTCTGAGCAAACAGTCGCGGAGGGCTGTGGGCGCACAATGCAGCGGGCCGGTACCGCGGACCGACGGCCGCCCTTTGATGGCCCGACCGGCGGCGGCGGCGGCGGGGGCGGGGACAGGGTGCACGACGGGTGAGCTCCGGGATCACGGGCCTATCACAGCAAACAGACCCAAACAGGGGCGCCGCCGACACTGGGGCACAGACACGCAGATAATATCCGGCGCCGGGGGACTGATCTCGGCACACCGCGCCGGAGGGCCCGCTGGACCGTGAATCCGCGCTGGGACGTCACCTGCGCTCCGCTCGCCACACAGGAACTGCGCTGGAACACGATCGGGGTCGGGTCACCGGGTCAGGGGTCCCGGATCGAGGTCACGGCGCTGGGGCAGATGACAGTCGTGGTAGCTCGCGTTCCCGTTCGGATCAGAGTTTTCCTGTGCTAACATTGGACCTTCACTGGCGGAAACAGCAGGTGCGGAAACTGAGAGGATAAATCACAGTTCCATGATATTTTTTATCATCCGGTTAGATATAAAAGCCGACATTGTCCGTGACTCTGAAGGCCGCTCGCCTCTGGCCGACTCCTCCGGTCTCCCCTCCCAGTCTTTCTTCTTTTCCTCTCTCTGGCAGACTCCAGTGCGGCAAGACGCGCCCTCTCGTCGCCGGTGTAAATCATCCCGGCGGCGCTGTTGGTAACCGCGCCGCCGTCGCCTCCATTCACTCCTGTCACGCTGCCGGCCCAGCCGAAGGTCACTGTCACCTCCCGGAGGTCGGCAGCGGCGGAAGGGTGCGCCGAACTGGCCGCCCGCGCGCCACACTCGCCGCAGTAGCGCCGCGTCATTAATCAGCCGACGGTGCCGGCGTCCCGCTGCGAACCATACCAATGTTGACCGCACAGTCACGAACAACCATCTCACTAATTGATTCGCTGAAAAAACGGCGCCCGATGAAAAAGGCGGACACCTCCCCGCCCGTGGGGACGATCGCTCATCCCGCCCGGGCAGAGGGCCGACCAGGGCGGGGAGAGAGCACGCGGAGCACGGCTGGAGAGAGGGTGACGTGTGAAAAGGCGCAGCAGCGACACAAAGCGGCGGCGCAGCGCGGCCTGAGCCGCCGCCGCAGCACTGAGGGATGGCCCCAAATTAGCCGGCTCGCAGAGCACTGATGGACAGGACAATCTACCGACCGGTGCGCCATTTGCATACTCTGGGAGAGGAAAATTAGCAACAGAGACAACAGAGACACGCGGGCACAATGAGACCGAATCGATAGGGTGGGACTGAGAGGGACTATCGAATGTCCAATGAACTGTCTGGCTGAATGGTTGAATGGTCGGCCGTCCGACTGAATGCCGCCGGTGGCAGCGCACCCAGCGCGGCGCGGCCGCGCCGGCCCGGCCCGGGCCGCCTGCCGCCGCCGCGCCGTGGAGATCGATCAGGGAAGCCTGCCGAGTGCCGCCCGCCCTGTCCCGGCCCCCTGTGCGGCCCGCCCAGTGTCAGTGCAGGGTGACGGAGCGGCCGGCTCTGTCACCTCTGACCCCGGGTGTCACAGGTCACTCCGGGGTCACCGGGTCCACCCCGCAGCTCCACGTCTCTGCACCGACTGGTCCGTCCCCAGGCTGTGCCTGATCGGACCGACTGACGGCGCCAGCGGGGACGTGCTCGTGAGCACGCTCTGTTTGCCTCCGGTGGCCTCTCTGGCTGTGTTTGTGGGCGCAGCTCGGAGCGGTGGGCGCTGATCGCTGAGCGGAAGTCGGCTCTGTCGGCCGGCACGTGCGGCGTGCGACCGAAACGGCGGCTGGCGAGGGGGCCAGAGACGAAAACGACAGAGACTGGATGCGGGAAAGAGGGAGGGAGAGAGATAAGAGAGAAGAGAAGAGAGAAGAAGGTGGAGACGATAGAAGTCAGAAGGTGGAAATAGAGAACTGGAAAGCAGAGGTGAAGAATGACGAAAAGCTTCATTCGGAACGGTCGGACGGAACGACAAACAAGCAAGCGGAGAGACGACAGATGGACAGACAGACAGACAGACAGACTGACAGACGGACGGACGGACAGACAGAAGGACAGACGGACAGACAGACAGACAGACAGACAGACAGACGGACGGACGGACGGACAGACGATGGACGGACTGACAGACGGACGGACGGACAGACGGATGGACGGACTGACAGACGGACGGACGGACGGACGGACGGACGGACGGACGGACAGACGGACGGACAGACAGACGGACGGACGGACGGACGGACAGACTGGCAGACGGACGGACGGACGGACGGACGGATGGAGGCCGGCCGGCGCGGCCGGCAGCTGGCGACACGGCCCCAGACAGGATGCGCGGCCAGCCAAACACGGGTGCAGCCGGCCGGGATAATCAGCTTACGCCGGCCGTCCAGATGAATTAGTCGCCGGCAGCATCGACCGCGGCGTCGGAAGCGACGCGGCCGACCGGACGGAGCAGCCCGGCCGGCCGGCCCGGTGACCCGACCTGGCGCGCTGAGGGGTCAGAGGGTCCCGGCAGCGTCACACAGCGACCACAGACGGGCAGACGGGCAGCGCAGCGCCCGGCGGGGCGGGGCGCGCGGGAAGCCGGACAGAAGCACTGCGTGAGCCCACCCGGATTATGGAGATTCTATAAGGCGATGCGATGATGGGCTGAGCGGGCCGCTGTTGGCGATCGGCAGATTCACCGCCACTGTGGCGCGGCTGTGTCAGAGGGCGGGGGGGGGGGGGGGGCGGCTGATGGATTTCAAATGATACGTTATCGCTCAGAGAGCTAGTGGGCGAATCAACAGTCATAACTGGATCAACACAATGCCAGATAGGCCACTGGTCAGAGAATCGTGACTGCATCAAGGCAGCTTGCCCGTGGAGGTCAGCGCCCTGGGCTGGGCCGACCGTTTGAAGGAGGAGCGGTGCCAGTTTAGTTTAGCATCTCTCTCCTTTCCTCCGTGATCTCCCCGCTGTCAGGGCCACATCCGGCCGGGTCCCGAGAGGCCCAGAGGGGCACCGGAGGGGCCGCTGACGGACTCCGGCGCCGTCCTCCCGTCAGAGATGTCTCCGGCGCGTCTCGGGCGCCGCGTCTGGCCGCTGTTTGCTGAGACAGCAGAGCCGGCGGCGGCGGCGGGTCGGGGCGGCGGGTCGCAGCCCGACCGACCGCGCCGCGGGGCGCGTGATTGGCGCCTCTCCGTTATTGATCACTGCTGCCTGCACGACGGGCAGCGTAAAAAAGCGTGTCGCCCGCCCTCTAATCGGTGTCCTGTGACAAATTACCGCCAGGATAAATGACACCGGTGAGCTACCCGAGCAGCGGGGGCGGCGGCGGCGGGCCGAGCGGGTTTTTGGTCCTCGCCCGTGTTCGTGCGGCCCAGTTACATGATCGATGTCCATTACATAGTCGTGACATCGGTGACGGCGATGGAACTGGTATTTCCGAGCATACCGACTAACAAGATATTTTGAGATATTTGTTTTGTGTTCAGGTTATTAACTCTCCGCAGCGACAGTGGCTTTGCAGTCAAATTCAATGACAGAGTGAGGTCAGGTAGGTACGGGAGTTTGGTAAGCAGTAATTTTGCAAACGTTGGCACTGATTGGCAAATGTTGGCAAATGTTGGACAAAGAAAATGGATGACTCCTCACAATATGGGCTTATAAAAGGGCATGTGCTCTGGCGCCGAGCGTCGTGTGGTTCTGAACATATGTAGTGTGTGGTTTTTTAGGTCTCCGTAGTTCTCCGCGCTCTCCGCGGCTCCTCGTGGTTTTCCGCGGATCTCTGTGGTTTTCCGCGGTTCTCTGCGGTTGCCTGCGGTTCTCTAGTTTTCTGGGCGGTGGCGGTGGTGACAGCAGCTGTCGTCGCCAGCAGCCGGCTGAAAAGACCGGCCGGTCTCCTCCGATCTACGCGGCGCGCCCAGGAGCATGAGACCGCGCTATTGATGCCACCGGTGCGCCATTTATGTCGCCGGCGCGCCGAGAAAAGGCGTCAATCACGCGCGCGTCACTCACTCATTGAGACGTCCCGCGCGCGCCGACCGACCGACCGCCTGAAAAGCGCAGCGCGACCGGCCGGCCGGCGCGGCGGCTGAATGCGCCCGATATCAGACTGCCCCCGTCATTAGGTGGTGCCTTTATCCGCGCTCTTATCTGGCGACGCACGCCCAGCTGCAACGGCCGCCGGGCCGGGGAGCCGGGGAGCCGAGGAGCCGGGGGAGCGCGGCCCGAGCCGAAAACGAAGTCGGGGAGCGGCAGCGGCTGGCAGCAGCGAACCCTGGCCGATCACCGTGCAGTGGATACCTGCGGAGGGCTTTGGCATACCGTTGGTCATTCGTGAGAAAACGTCCTAAAAGTTTTATGTAAAAATTGCATAAGACTTTATGTAAGTGTTATATCCAGGAGTCTGTTTCTGGAGAGCCTTCGAGAGGCTTTAAGAAAGTCTATGTAGGAAGGAAAGAGATATAGGAAGTTGCTGCTCCAGACCGGAGCTGTTATTGTTCGTCAGGAGCCACCCTGCCGCGCACAATCGTGCACCGTGCGCTGTGGCCTCAGGCCTGGTGCCGACAGGCGGCCGGCCTCCCTTCGACAAACCAGTGTCCCCTGTTGGTAAACGGACAGACACAGGGCACGGCGCTGCGGCTCGGACAATGGACGGGCGGGCCAAACACCGCCCGCCCCGCCCCGACTCGTCAGATGCCGATCGCCAGGGGCGGCGGACAGCGGCAAACACCAGCCGGCCGGCCGGTCAGTGGGCGCCGCCATGTTGTCGGCGGCCGCCGGATGACCGCAGATGGTATCGGCGCCGCCGCGGAGGCCCTGCCGCCGCCGCCGCCGCCGCCCGCCCGCCGGGCCCGTCACGGCCCGTCACTGTGACCTGCGCACGCAGTCCGTCACGGGGGCACGCAGCGCCGGCCGGGCGGACGTCCACTCGGCCGGGCCACTCGGCCTCATGCAGCATTCAGGGTAATCCCGCGGCGGCCACCGTGTCGTTACGCGGCCGCTGTAACTCATCGGCCGGCCCCGTCATCGCGGCCCGCTCATAGTTACGCGCAGCCAAATTGGGGATTAGGGCTTGCCAGCACGTGATGGTTAATAATTGAAACCTTCATACTGTCTCCAGAATTTGTCAGCAGGAATTGCTAATGGTGGCAGGTCATGCCGCACAAGGATAGGACCGTTCAAAATTTTCGAACATAACGGATAGGTGAGGGCCGAATCATCTGATCCAATGAAAATGCGGACAGCGGCGAGCCTTTGGCTGCCAGCCGAGGTGACCGCTGACGGTGCCTGCTGGCGGTGATGTCACGCTGCCACTGAGTACTGACCGGGGACGGGCCTGGGGACCCGTGGCCCAGCGCGCTGCGCCGGTCAGGGGAGCGGCAATGGCGGCGCTCTCGCTGACCGGTGTCGGAGACAGGAGGCCGGGACCGACCGTTTCCGCCGGCCGCCGCGCGCCATTGACCGTCTCACGCACGGCGCATTAGCCGCGCTATAATGGCGCGTTTATTGGCCGGCTCCGGCCCACTTTATAATCGGCCGCGCCAGAATAGCCGTCCGGCGCGCCAGAATAGCCGTCGGGCGCGGCCGTCAAAATACGGAGACGGTGGCGGCGGCGCCGCATTCCGGGCCGGCTCGGGCGCCGCGAGCTCCGAGCCGCCGACGGCAGCGCGCCGGGCTGACAGCCAGCGCCATTGTTGGCCCCGGGAGGGCCGTCCAGGCGAGTCGCTCCGAGTCTCAGCTCACGTCGGACTGCCTCTCACGGCGCCAGGTGATCTCAGGACTGAGGCCGCGCTGGGCCAGACAATCTCAGGACTGAAGCCGCGCTGGGCAGACAATCTCAGGACTGAGGCCGCGCTGGGCAGACAATCTCAGGACTGAGGCCGCGCTGGGCAGACAATCTCAGGACTGAGGCCGCGCTGGGCAGACAATCTCAGGACTGAGGCCGCGCTGGGCAGACAATCTCAGGACTGAGGCCGCGCTGGGCAGACAATCTCAGGACTGAGGCCGCGCTGGGCAGACAATCTCAGGACTTAGGCCGCGCTGGGCAGACAATCTCAGGACTGAGGCCGTGCGGGGCCAGACAATCTCAGGACTGAGGCCGGGCCGAGACAATCTCAGGACTAGGGTTTTGCCAGGCGGAGTTCATGGCAGACCGGAAATCAGACCGATTAGGGATGGTTCAGACTCAGGCAAACTAGACGCCACGTCAGTCTGTCACGAGCTGTCCTGGATTATCCTGTATTTACTGTCCTGGACGATATGAACCGGAGCGGTCTCTGGCGAGATCGGTAACTTCTGCTCGGTAAGGTCACTCCGTGCTCGATGACAGGCCAGTCGGGCCAGCGTCCCTGTCTGCTGACTCGGAAACATTTAACCACTGGCCGCTGACCGCTGGCCTCTGACCGCTGACCGCTGACCGATGACCGATGACCGCTGGCCGCTGACCGCTGACCGCCCGGTGCAGCGGCGGTGGCGGCGAGCACAGACCGAGTGCCGCCCGACCGGGCACACCTGAGCTGACTCCGGTCGAGCCGCTAGTCCCAAACTCAAACAGAGTCGGTCGTCTGTCGGCGGGCAGGGCCGGGAGGGCGGCCACAAGTGGCTCCGAGCTCACTGCTGTTTGCAGTCGGCGCAGATTAGGCGGCGCGCGCCCGCCGCTGGTCTGTTTGCGCGGCACTCGATACCGCTCAGATCGGAGCCGACTGGATACCGCGCTGACTACCGGGAGCCGCCGGCCGCCGCTCGGTAACGGGGTGAGCCTGACAGTGTGCTCTAATACCCGATCTCCAGCGGCGCCGAGACCGGCCGCCTGCTCCCCCGGTAACGGCCGGCTCGGCTCTGTCCAACTCCTGGAACCGTGGCGGGGCTGCGTTTGTAGAATCCGTACTGGAATAATGCGACAGTTTGTCCCAGAGTAATGGCTATGGTCGTATTAGATAGCGTAGGTAGTCAATTGATTAGCTTGTGACAGGAATTTGCTTGAAAAAAATGTGTTGCTAATGCATCCTTATTCCACATCTTCACATTGCTCTGCTCTTCAGGTAATGTACCACATTAGTCCTTGACACTAATGATCGTTCCGTAATTGTTTCGAAGAACTCTGGTTTCCGACAAGCCGAGCCGATCGGGCGCCGCGAGCGTTCCGGCCTTCCTGAGCAACACGTCAATCACTGTCATCTTAGTGCCGCGGTTAAAAGCCGCTGATTCCGCGCTGTGTGCCGATCCGTGCTCCGATAGCTGGCCAATGGTCGGTGGGCGCCGGCCGGCGGCCGTGGCCCACTGTTTGGCCAAACCGCCGCCGCCCTCGGACACGGGCATTTATTGATAACGGCCGCCGTCGGAGCCATCTGGCCGGGCGGCGGTATCGGCCGATCGACGGGCCTCCGATGACGCCTCGGCAGGGATAAACACATCAGCGGTCACCCCCCCCCCCATCCCGGTCCGGCCGGGTCCGCGCAGCCGCCACCGCCGCCGCCCATCTGTTGCGCGCCCACTATTACCATGATAAAAGTAGTATAAATTATCATCAAAATGCGGCGTGTTTACTTTGGGAGCGCGCACCGGTCGCCACCAGCTGACTAACCAAAGGCGGACGGCCGGCGTCGCGGCCCGGCCCCTCAATGAGAGCGGTGCACAATCGGTCCGGTGCTGCGCCGACCGGCCGAACCGAGCGCCAAAGAAGTCCTAATTCCGGGCTTAGCGGCGGCAGAGACTTGTTAGGCGGCTCGGACACCGCGCCACTCGACTCATGAATCATTAGGTGCTTCTTGTGGACCGGTAATCTTCTTACGGGCGGATCATCTCAAATAAATGGTTTTACTTTCCGGTTCTTTTTATAAGCTGCGATTGATTGGAAATCGCCGGGGCGGGGCGGGGCGGCCGGCGGGGGGCGGGGTAAGGGGTCGGCGGCACGAGCTGCGGCCTCCAGTTACCCACGGTCTCGGTCTCAGCGCCGTGAGAAGTGGGCCGCTGGGGCAGACGGAGCGGGGGCAGGTCGGACGGTGACCGGGGCAGGCCGGCGGGTGGGGCAGAGGCAGAGCCCACCGGGCCCCGGTGGGGCACGGGGGGGACCGGTACACCCACATGGCACCGCCGCCGACTAGATGTTATCCGTGACTGGCAGGTTTGACATTCTCCGTATTAGGACACCGCAGCTTCACTGGAACCCTGTAACGCCCTGGGCCGTGATTGATTGACACTTTGTTTACATTGTTTGTTTCCAAAACGATTTCGTGATAATTGATCTGTTGGATCTGTTGGTGGAGCGAGGCACAGTGGTAGCCCCTCGTCACGATGTTTGTTAGGGAGATATAAGGATAAAGTTAGATTGCTTTTACTTGGTTAAAAACTCAATTGCTATCACATGCAAATTACTAATGCTCAAATTGGTGGCACGTTTCTTGATGACTTAGAGTTGTTATAATTCATTTATTTTTTAGCAGCTTTGCTCCAGTACCTTTAAGAGAAGCATAAATCAAAGTGTCGTAGAATTGTTATTGCTTTGAGGGGATATGCCATACAATTCAATTAATATACATCACGGCTGTATACCTAATCAGCTAATAGATCAGTGACGCTGTTATTCACTGCCCTGATGCGTCAAATTGAGTCCGTTTTCCAGTCGACGCTGCTAAATCATTTTTCTGTCGGCGCCACCATTTGGATCCCATTTTAGAACATCAGAATTCCATTGAAACTGTGTGGGACGCACGCCGGTGGCGGCGGTCGTCGGTAGCGTCGGCTGGCCGAGCTCGGCCATGGTTCGTCGCCGCTGCCGGCCGACGGACGACGCGCCGCCCGCTCATTGGCCGCCGACACGGTCCTCGCACCAATCAGCGGCCGGAACGGCGCCGCGGGGGCGGGGCGCCGCTCGCGCCGGCGCTGGCTCCACCTCTGCGTCGCGGCTCTGTATTGAGTGGCTGCGAGCAGTACAGTGTTAATACGGTCTTAGACGGTTTTAGGAGGTTTTATCAGCGCTCTAACAGGCTTAGCTGTTCCTCATCCCCAGCGTTCATTCAGCCAAGCTTAGGTGAGTAAATATCTTCTTTATGTGCTCAAACTTAAAACAAAATCAGAGGTGAGATTTTGATAGCCGCGAATAGCATTGTAGCGGGTTAAGCTGATTGGGGGCTAATGCCGGCCGCCCGGCGGTGACAATTAGCTGTGATCCGCGGTGGTCGGGCCGGGCGCGGCCAGTCTGGCCACTGTGCCACTGGCGAGGTAAGGTGCCGCTGTGTGTGTGTATGTGTGAGCTGCGGTGGGTGGGTGCCGGCCGCAGTGGGTATGTGGCCGGCCGCGCCGCCAGTGACCGGGTGCCGCCGGGTGCCCTGTGCCGCTCTGTGTGCCGGGCCGGCCGCCGGCTGTCCCTGCAGGCCGATCCCGCCGCCCGTCCGAGGGACGCCCGCAGACTCCGCGCCGGTGAGAGGGTCGGGTGGGACCCCGCCACATGTGCTAACCACCCCAGAGCAGTGCCGGGGTCAGTCAGTCCGTCAGACCCAGACTGAGCACCAGCACTTCAGTCAGTGTTGGATTTTGAATTACTCATCCAGTCTCAGTCTGCTGATTTTTACACCAGTCTGCCAGTCATGGTCTGGCGATCTCTGTATCATTCTGCCAGTCTTAAGTTGGGCGGAACAGCTCAATCTAATCTCGTCACCACCTTATCAGCTGCGGCGCTGTTTAATCGGTGTCGGCGGTGTGCCAGCAAAGCCCAGATTCCAGGCATCAGCCCATCAGTTACGACCGCATCAGTTTAGATACCATATCCTCTCTGGAAATTGGCCTATGTCAGCTCCCGTATCTAGCGCCGCTGTTAGCTCCCGTTCTGTTGCTTGCTTCGACCATTGTAAGTTCTGCTCTGCGATCGGCCGTCAGTTTCTATGTGCTGTTCCGCCGTCTCCCTGTTCAGCCCCTGTCCTCTGGTCAGCTCTCGGTTCCGTGGCCGCTGACTGCGCTTTTCCCGCTGCTGGTCAGAGCTCAGACGATGTGGGACCGCAGGTGCCCGCGACAGATGCCGTCCTAGATAGAACTGGCCCGGTTTTTCCCTATTTGGCCGCTCCCGATTGAACTGGCCCCTTTTCTGCCCGGTTCGGCCGCCCCGATTGAACTGGCCCCTGTTCTTTCCTGCTCGACGGCTTCTAGTCGTCGATCCGTGCGCTCTCCTGTTAAAACCAGTTATATTCGGTTAAAGATCAGTTATAATATCGGTAAGTCGGTTCGGCTTTCATTATCTGCCTTTCTGCTCTCTCCTGTTCAGTCTGCTCTCGACAGCTGGTCCACTCGCTCTGCTGTTGGATGTGCCCTTCCTCCCGTCCCCTGTCATTCGCCAGCGGGAGGACTGAACTGCACACTATCGCCCGTCTCAGCGCTCTGAGTCATTGCGCTCGGCCCGTTTGCATGAGCGAATGGATTTGGATATTATGCTGACTGGGTAAACATTTCGTGCTTGTGGCCGCCAAGAGCCGAGCACAGTGTTCTCAGCCGGGCTCCTGGAATCCGACTCTGTGCTCTCGGTCTCTGGGTGCCGAGCACAGTGTTCTTGTAGCGGTGAATACGGCGCTCTCACGGCTGTTCGTGTTCGGCACTTCTAGGAGCTGGTATGCCCTGTATTCTCGACACAAGCGTATAATTGTTCACAACTTCGCTATTAGTTTGCAGTAATATCTAGCGGCAATGTCCGGCTAGGCCCGTCGCTCATTGGGTTAGTTAGATGAATTCATTAACAAAGACACGCCTTTAAACATCAATTTACCACAAACCTGTTTTGTGATGACTGTTGGATGTTAAGTGGAAGTCTGCATATAGAAAAGTCCTGCTTGAGTGAAAATTCCTTTTCTATCGCCGCGGTAGCAAGTTTAAGAGTCTGACCATCTTCGAAATTATAGCAGTAAGGGACTGGATCGCTTGGCCGATACCTGAGGTACAGATTAGAGATTCGTCGGAGTTCCAAAATGATCCATCGGCAGTTACGGCACACTCGCCGCTGACAGTAGTGCGCAAAATGGCAAAAGCTAGAAATTACCTGCACCTGCTCTTTAGGATTTCTTTTAAGAACATATTTGGTCGTCTATTAGAAATCCGATCGGTACCCTTTTGACTGTTGTCTTCCATCCCGAGAAATGTCATTTGCATTTCAAACCCTACTACCGCGCTGCGCCGCGCGCCGCACGTCCTGGTGCTACTGTTCGTCCAGTAACTGCAGTCTTCGGTGCGTATAGGCTGTGCCGCAATACCATGTGTCGCGCGGAGACTGCAGTTAGTGATGTAGGACTAACACCGCCACCGCTCCCACCGCGGGGCGCCCGGCCACAGCCGTCAGAGCCATCAGAGCTGCAGCTTACGAGCAGACTGACTGTCCGCCAAACGCGCTCTGAGGGCCACTAAAACCGAATAAGCCCTGCAAATCCCCGAAACTTGGCTCCGTGGAACAAAATGTCAAAGTTTGCTACATAAAGGGGATAAAGAGTCCTGAAGTCCTACCACTCTCAATGGTTTCTCCCTAGATAAGTGTACTTAAATGATATGCCCTCGTGGCTTGCGATATACGGTTTGGACGAGTATGTTACCGATTTGGCTGTAATCCTTGTAATGCTGGGCTCCCGCCCCGACGGCGGCTGCCCATAGAGCCGCGGAGCGGGTATTTCGGATCGCTCGGCCGGCCTGCCGTCCACGTCCATCTGTGTCGGAGACCGCACACCGTTACTAGCCTCGGCTCTCAGCAGAGTCGGCGCCGCCGCCGCTAAGTCGGCCGCCGCCGCCCGAGCTCTGCCGTAAGCCACCAGCCAACCGGGCGGATATTCGCGTAATGCACTGGGCGCGCGGCACGCGAGCCGGCTCAGCGGCCGGGCGCCGCCATGCGATGTCCCGCTGCGGTCAGCCGACCCGGCCGAGGCGCTCTGGAGACCGGCGGCCACTCCTCGGGTGAGTGTCAGGCTGCGGCGGCTGGTGAGACCCGCTGTCCGCCGGGCCGCCTCAGAAGTCAGCTCTGCTGGACCGGTCCGGCCGGCAGCCTCCTAAGTCAGCTTTGTTACGGGCCATGTCCTGTCGGATTGAGACGGTCCGACGGGTGACTGATATGTGTCAGACGCTGGACGGATCTATGTCTGTCAGAGCGGCTCGGACCGGGTGACTGTGGAGCTCGCGCGGCCACTGCACAGTGGGGCCGTTGACCAGTTTAGGGCGAATTTATTCGTAGCGTTGTTAATATTTCTCAATATGTTTTTCAAATGAATTGAATGGGTGTATTTAGGCATTTTGGGTCATCCCTGATGCTTTCGATATATTCGATAATCGAAAAAGCATAAACACACGATACATATGTATTGCATCACATGTTACATACATACACTTTGAACACTCTCACGACACGCCGCGCTGGTTCGTCTCTGCCAGTCACTGCTGTCACTGCTGAACAGTCACTGCTGCTGTGGCAGTCGTCGCTGTCGACATCACTGCTGTCGGTGCCGTCGTCACGACGTAGCTGATTCTCTCTCTCTCTCTCTCTCTCTCTCTCTCTCTCTCTCTCTCTCTCTCTCTCTCTCTCTCTCTCTCTCTCTCTCTCTCTCTCTCCCCTCCCCCTCCCCCTTCCCCGGCGCTGCAGACCCAGGCTGCTGAGCAGCGGGTCGCTCGCCACGAGCAGGTAGCTCAGGAGGTCCGACATCGTGTGGATCCTCGAATCCTTGCGGGTGTGTCGAAGGCGGTACTGGCGGACCCGCTTGTGGGTAGCCTCTGCTGCTTCCTCAGACATCATACCGATCGGGAGGTGGCAAGACTCCACCACGGCCGCCGAGTGGCTCAGCAGCTTGTGCAGCGTGGTGGACATGGGGTGGTGGACATGTATGTACCTCTCCACGTACAGCTCAGCCGTGCGGCGGCAGTACGCGGAGAGAGCGTCGATGTCCAGTCGGTGCAGACAGCTGACAGCCTGCAGCACCGTGCCGACCCGGTCGATCAGCTCCTGGTCGACGCCGGTGCAGGCCGCGAACTCGGCCGGCGAGCGGAAGGCGCGGCGGGCAGTGTTGCCGTCGTTGGAGTTGCCGCTGCCTCCTGCCCGCGGCTCATCCACACGCAGCCCCATCCTGGTCCTGAAGGCCTCCTGCACCTCAGCCGGGTGTACGGAAAGCAGCAGTACGGGGCAGGAATGATCAGGTACCAATAATCGAAATCATCGTGGCCAAAGAGGACTTATTTCATACTCTCGAAATAGGTTACGATACATTTGCCACCCAATGACTAGCTGACACACATCCTGACCCATAATAACAGGCTCGATGATTGGCTGCTGTAGACAGTGACATCACTCAATGGGCGGGACTAAAAACCACACGTCATTCCGGATCCTGTCGGGTCACGTACCGTCCGCCCCCAGGTCAGGTCACGGCGCGCGGCTGGGTCATGACCGAGCGGCGTGCCGTCGGTCATGTTTAAACTCGAGCTACCGGTGAGGCGAGCAAGTTCGAGCAGGAAAAAAAGGTCGGGCCAAGTCAAAAAATGCTGGCGAATTGCAATCATGCTAGATCTGACGTGGCGGCAAACGGCGGTAGTTGTTGAAATCTTCGGTTTTCATGAAACATCGTTATGAAAACGCTATGCATGTATTGGTTTGATTCTATCAGTCGTAACTTGCAGACGATAGGTCAGCCAGTATTGCAAGTTATCCTATCGTTTTTTAGAGACATTGGGAAGAACAATGGTGTATGATTTATATCAATTCAAAATGTATTACACTATGTAAACTTGCGTTACAAAAGTCGCGTTCTTGCCCGCAAATCGGCAGGATATGAGAAAGCCAACAATTTGTCCACTTTGAGTAGTCAAATCACCCCCTAAAAGTTGCCATATGTGCAAAATTCAGGTAGTTTCATAAAATTCAGGCAATTTCCTATACATTCAGCCATATTTCAAGCAGATTTTCGAAAGTCACTTTCTTGATTAAATTCGCCCTAAACTGGCGCGCGGCCCGTCCGTGCACTGGCGGGGCTCCCGGTTTTCCGGCTCCTCAGATTTCATTTCGCTGCCCATCCGCTATCAACCCGCCTCGACCCATCCGTGTCTGCACGACTGCCTTTCTTCTCGTGTTGTTCCTCCGTTCCTTACGCGCGCTTATTCGGTCCAACCCTTTCGCATTCTTTCCATATTTGTCAGCCGCCGCCTATTTCTCTCCACCCGTTGTCTCTCCGCCCGCCCCGGTTCGCGGCCGTCCGTCCGTCCAGTCCGGTGTCGGTCCGGTCCGGCCGTCCGGCCGTCACGGCCGATCCGTCACAGCGTCCGCTGCGGCGTGCACACCGCCGTGATACAATCGGTCGGCTTCAAACGCGCCGCGCGTGGCCCGCCGCCCACCAGACGGACGCAAAAAGACCCGACACGATTTCGCAAACATATGAAGCTGCGGTATGAAGGCAACGCCGAGAAGGCGCGCCGATTTGAGCGTGGAGGACGTCTGAGCCCGCTCATCTGCGGAATGCATACTCGAGGCAGGCGCGTTGTTAGTTACCAGTTATTGTGCGGCGTGTTTTGGTCGTGCGCCCGAAGGTTTGCTGGGTGCGTGTGTCTGTGTGTGTGGCGGTGAGCGCCAGTGGCAGGGCCGGCGCCAGTGGTGGGATGCCGGCCCGTTGGGTCACTCAGTGCCAGTCAGACACCGATTACTGGGCAGCTCAAGTGACGGTCTGATTAAATGGCTCCAAACTGGCAGCTTCCAGATGTCACCTGACCGCCGGAATGGTTGCCCACATGCCTGGCGTAGTTCCGCCCTGTGCAAATAGGCCTTGCATCATTCCGGCCCGGCCGCGTATCGGGATCGGGCCGAATTAGTGCGTGCCTGGGCAGTGCGCGCGCCGCTCCCCTAAGTGGGTGTAATCGCGCCGCCGGTGTGCGGCCGGACCGGCCCCGCGCCGCGCGTGCAGACTGCAGACGGCCGACGGACGGCCGACGGCGCCCCGCCGCTCCCTCTCCGGCCGGCCAGACCGACGGCTTGTGCAAGGAGCCGCCACCTCCAGCGGCGCAAATACCTCGGCCGGCACGGCGAAAATAACAGCCGGTCCTCAGCACCCAGCCAGGCGCACTGTCCATCAATGCGCCGCTCTGGAGAGGCTTACGCATTTGAACGAGTCTCTGAAGGGTGGAAAGATAACTTCTTACATTATTACGTTTGTGGAATAGCGCTGACCTAAGGTAGGTACTTCTTAGCTTCGAAAAGGCCATAATAACGTTACCTTTATTGCATCAGTTGATTTGGTACACAGTTCATACAATAGAAATTCCTATTTTGATTGATTGTTTTTGTCTGCCGACAAATTCAACTTTCGTTGTAAACATTTTTTCTGTGTTTAATACAAAAACCATGGGCGGCAAATATATTAATACCGCTTACTCTACAACTGGAAGTGTCCATATTTGAACGCCCGAGAAGCGACCAGCTCCTCAGTGGAATGATGTCCAATCAATCGCACACGTTTGTGCCGGTAGTTGTTGGTTACAGGGGCCGACCGCCGGCCCTGGCGCCATGTCCCCTATCTCCACCACACTGGGGGCGCGCTGTGGTGGGCGGGGGCGTGTAGTTGAGGTCACCCTCCTCTGCCGGGAGCGTTGGTCCAGGGCCGGGCGGCGCTGCCCAGCCAGACTCCAGTCCGCATTTGTGATGCGGAATAAGACAGCTGCCGGGAACGGGCATGACTCCTTACCGTAGCCGCGGTGCACCGGTTAGAAAACCGCAGCGATACCCTCGGATTCAGAGAACCTGACAGGCCGTGTAATGCAGACATGTGATGGGAGCTGGCGGCAGCTGACCCCTGCCGTGCAAGGCGGCGGCAGACGCTAGTTATTTCCCGTCACGGGAGGTTCATTTCTCTCACGGATGTGGTTTATGCGTCACAGGAGGGATATCGCCTAATGAGCTCGTGATGTTTGGAAGGCCCACCTCATGTAGAACCCAGCCAGTTAGGGTGGCAGGAAAACGTCAAACTGCGCCTTTTTTAGAGGATCCTCAGTTATCCGTAATTGACCAGGGCAATAGGAATAGGGCCGTGTTTTTGGCCGCGCTTCGGTCGTGTTCCGCCGTCTCCGGGGCTGCGTTTGAACAGTGAGCCTGTCGGCCCTGAGCAGTATCCACTGTCCAGTCGATGTTCGAGCAGCGTTCAATGTAAGCACTAAGCACAGACACTGCCTCAGCCGTGCACAGACAGTGCTCGGTCGGCTTTTCGATTTCCGGCAATACCGGGAGCGTCCTCAGTCCATTTCCCTAGTCATCAGCTCACTTCGGGTGACAGTGACTGTGCTGCTCCGTTGCCCTATGTTCGGTGTCTGTACTTTGTTCCACAGAGTGTCCCACAGCTCAGCCTCTCAGGGCGCCCCACGGCCGGCCGGCCGGCGCCCCAATCTCAGCTCCTCAGGGCGTTCCACAGCTCAGCACAGTACCTCAGTCCGCAGCTGGCCGACGCCCCCGGTCAGCTCCTCAGGGCGCCCTGCTCAGTCCCTCAGGGCGCCCTGCTCAGCTCCTCAGGGCGCTGCGCAGCTCAGCTCCTCAGTCCACAGCCGGCCGGCTCCCCGCTCAGCCCCTCAGGGCGCCCCGCTCAGCTCAGCCCCTCAGCAGCCGTCCGGCGCCCCCGCTCAGCCCCGCGGCGGCACCATCAAACGGCCGCCGATGTAAAGGCACCCCTCGCCGCTGGCTAATTAGCGAGTTATCAGTGGCGGCCGGCCGGCCGGGGATGCGCGCCGCTGCACGGGCCGCTCCACGCCACTTCATCTGGTCAGCTCGGACAGACGCAGACGGACTGCCACAAACAGCGGGCCGACTGGCCGGTGTCCATTACGAGTTGTCTGGTGATCTCACCAGCCCGTCCGGTCGGGGCAGGGACGGTCGCGGCTGGTTTTGTGCTGCTCCACTGTATTTGGTCTCGCTGCATTATTTCTGTTGTTGGATAAATAGGGCTCGACAGCTGATATTCCCTCTGGGTGCTGACCTGAGCCCTGACCCCGTCCTCCGCCCCGATATGGTGTCTTGCTGTCGATCGGCGATCCGGCCCGGTACTGCTGAGCTGAGACCTGTCTGTTCTCACTGAGCTAAACCATACTGAGTCGCAACTCACACTGAGCTGAGTCTCGCTGAGCTGAGTCTCACCGAGTCCCACAGAGTCTCACTGAGCTGAGTCTTATAGGACTGAGCTGCGCTGAGCTGAGTTTCTCTGGTCTGAGTCTCCCTGAGCCAAGTCTGTGGTCCCGCTGAGTCACGCCGGGCCGAGCTGCGCCGAGAGCCGAGCACGAGATGGCCGTCCGGTCGCCGTCTCCGCCGTCCGCCGGCCGGCAGGATCCGCATTCTCGCACGCCACGGCGCAGCACGTGTGCCGCAGAGGCGGCTGGCCGGCCGGCCGGCCGGCCGGGGAGCTGGGGGGGGGGGGGGGGGCTCAGCTGACCGCGATGGTGTCTGGCGCTCTTACCACACAGGGAGAGGCCAAAGTTCCCACCCGAGCACTAAGGCTTGGTTTTTGGCAAGGAGTTGTCACTCGAGGGATTGTAAAGCGCCGATCATAAACTTCGTTTTACCGCTTTTGGTCCACAATCTGCAGTGTTTCAGCTTCCATAGTTGATGACAAAAAAAAAACTGCATGGCTTCCCCACATGGCAGAAGGTTAGGAGATCACCAGTGGTTCAGAAAAAAAACTATCCATTTTGTATGTGTATTTCCGCCACAACAATGAGGAGAGAATGTGAAGAGCACTGCAGAACTCAGGTTGTGGAAACTCCACGCTATTCACCCATCCTGCTATACCCGTGTGAAGTGCTGCTGATGGATGGACCTGTCGGGCCCATGACCCAGTGTGGGTTCCCAGCGCTGTTGCCGCGCGGTCCCTGCCTGCTGGGCCCGGATAGTGACGGACTGGGGCGTCTCGTGGCCGTGTCCCCTGTCAGCCGGGGCGCCGCCCGTGATGGCCATCAATTTCCCCATTATCGCTGGCCGCCGCGCGGCTGTCCAGGTGCCCCCTGACCCGCTCCGCCCACGGCCGGCGCCCGGCGTCACCTCGCGCCGGGGCTGACGGCTGGGTCCCGGCGCGGCTGATTAGGGGTGACGGGGGCGGGCCGGCGCCGCCCCACTGTCCGCCCCCGGCCGCCCCCGGCCGCCCCGGGCCGGCCCGGCACCCCGCTCAATGGACCCGTCAGCTCCGCCGGCCGCCGCCGACAGGTTGGGCCGGTACCGACCGGTCACACGGACCGGAAGGGGCCTCAGCGGTGATAATGACCGCCGGCGGGGGTCACCGCGCGGACAGGGTGTGCAGCCCGCCCTCCGGACGGCCGCTCCATGACTGGTGAGACCAGCGTGCGACCGGCGCCTTCTCACGCTCCCACACTGAGCACTTCTCCGGGAACGTACCCAAATATTCCTGGCACCATTGCATGCTATTTACTAGGGGGATGGCAAACAATAGAACATTCAGTACATAAAATTGTCATCAACTTTACCTTACGGTCAATGCTAAGCAGCCCGTGGGATGGGATAGCACAATCAATTACTTTGAGTCCACTATAAAAAAGAGCCACATTTTGTTGTTGACACTTGGCGCGGCGCGCCATATCGCAGCTAAAATTGTTTTATTCGATTGAATCTTGCAGATGTTTGCACCTAAATACCTATTGCACCTTCGACAACAATTGTATGCGGAGCTTGTGAGTGAATTTTTCTTTCTTTCTTTCTTTCTTTCTTTCTTTCTTTCTTTCTTTCTTTTTTTCTTTCTTTCTTTCTTTCTTTCTTTCTATCCTTCTTTTTTCTTTCTTTCTTTCTTTCTTTCTTTCTTTCTTTCTTTCTTTCTTTCTTTCTTTCTTTCTTTCTTTCTTTCTTTCTTGCTTTCTCTCCTCTCCCTCTCTCTCTCTCGTTTTCTCTCTCAATCTCGTTCTCTCGTAAAAAAAGAAATTGGAATTTATCAAATATTTATGGTTATCAACCATTCCAAAGTGCTTACACTGCGGCTGCTCCGTTCCTCTGCCCCGTCGTTCCTCTGGCCCCGTCTGACCCGGCCCGCAGTCCCCTGCCGGCTCCCTCCCGTCGTCACCGTCGCCCCGTCGACCGACGGCGAATCGTCCGACTGTGTCCATTTGCCGCCGCCGCCGCTGTTTGCTCTCTAAGCTCGCTCTGTTTATTTGGTCTGGCATTAGCGCGCCACAAGAGGCGCCATGGCGCGCGGTGCGGCGGACGTGACGCACACAGCCGCGCCGCGCGCTGCGCCGCTCGTAATCGCCATGCTGAGACTGCGCCGCCGCCGCCCGGCTAGGAAAACTTCACTGCAGAGATTTGCATTTTGAGGGTGGCTTAGTTAACATGGTAATGTAAGGCGATTGGGCTGTTGGATTCATGTTTGCGAGGCTAATGAATGACTAATTTATCCTTAGTTTGTCACTTGTCTTCCGTTTAAAAGTGAGAAATTGTGAATTCCACTTAATACTTTATGTTATCTCGTTTGATTAAGCGATGGAGGTACAATACATGTACATGGAACATAATAGGTAGATGACATGATAAGCACTGGCTACATTGGAAATTGGATAATGGATAGGCATGCCATTTCGAACACAAAAATCGTTGCGTTGCCTTTTGCAATGTCGCATATGATAATTATTAGTAATTCCTTCATATGATAATTAATTGATCAATCATACGGCAAACATTTAACTTTTGGTTGCCTGTTACCTCCTCCTGTACTTTGGGCAATGCAGCAGAGCAGAACCGTGCGCTCCTTCGCGTTTGGTCATGATGTCAGAACGGCCGACCGACCTCAAAGCTCCCCAGAGTATACCTGACCGACCTCCCCAGAGCATTGTCCTTCAGCCGATGGCTGTGTACTGGCCAGCTGATGATGCTATCCGGGCCGCTGGGTATCGCGCTCAGCAGCCCTTCAGCAGCTGTAGCCGAGCCGTCGGCCGCCTCCGCTTCTGTCCCGATTGCTGCCTCTGTTAGCTTCTGTTCAACTAGCTGCTGTCCGGCTGCTGCTCGTGCTGTCGCTCTAGATGCTGTCCCGGCTGACGTCTGCCCCGGTATCCGTCCCGTCTGTCCCCTGTACCGGGACAGCTGCTGTCCCAGCGGCCGGACGGGACAGGGGCAGCTGACAGCAGGGCCGGACCGGGACCGGGGTGCCGGCGCCGCTGGTCCCGGGATCAGCTCGATCGATTTCGGCGGCGGGCGCAGCTCTGGGCAGCTGGTGCGGGGCGGGCTGTGCCGCGCCGCCGCCGCTCTCCTCTCCTCCGCTCGATACACCCCGGCGACCGGCGACCGGCCGGCGACCCCGCGGGCCTCAGCGGCGACCCCGCGGAGAGCCGCGGCTGGCTCTGACCGACTCTGATCTGCCGCGGCTGACCCGGCGCTGACCCGAGCTGACCCGGGGCCGACCCGGGCTGACCCAGGGCCGACCCGGGCTGACCCGGGCTGACCCGGCGCTGACCCAGGGCCGACCCGGGCTGACCCGAGCTGACCCAGGGCTGACCGGGCAGGGTCGCCGGGTCGGGCCGTGCGCCTCGGTCGTGCCCCGCTCCACCTCACTCCCGTCCCGGTCGGCCGGCCGACAATGGTGGCGGCCGCGGCCGGCGCTGACAGTTCATCATTTAGCACGGTGTCGTGTCGGCCGTCAGCAGCACATTGAGCGGCCGCTGCGTGAAATCACTGCATTGTGCCGGCGCGGCCGGGACGCCGCTCCGTCCCTCTGGCTGCCCATCTGCCGGCGTCGGCTGCCTTTGTGCAGCGGCCGGCGCGGCCGTGGCCGGTCGCTCGCTCCGCCCTGCCGTTCCGCCCGGCCGCGTGCGCCGCTGCCTTTACAGCGCAATTCGCCTCGGCCGCGCCACAATGGGCGCAGCGCGTCCGACGCCATTTTGTTGGCTGTTGTCGCCATGTTTGCTGCTCGGGATGGGCCAGATTACAAACTTTCCGCCCGATCGGCGGCGGGGCTGACCGGGGGACCGAGATCTGACCCGGGCCGGGCTGACCGGCCGGCCGGCGCACACCTGACGGTCCGCCCGTCCGGGCGCTCCCGGCCCGTCCTCGAGCGGTGTGCCCCTGTCACCGCCGGCCGTCACCGGCCGTCACCGGCGGCCGTCCATCATCGGCGGCCAATTTGTGCGCGCAGCCGGCGAGTAATTGTCGGCGCGGCGGTGACAGGTCGCGGGGCCGCGGCCGTGTCGCCGCGGACCGCCCGCCGGGCCGGCGCGCCCGTCCGCGCCCCGCCCGCTCCCGGTCCGCCTCCTCAGGTAGCCGAGGAATCCGCCACCATTCATGCGCACCTGGCTGGAAGTAATGGCGCAATTATCGCTTCCGCGGCCGCCCCGCCGCGCCGCCCGGCCGTCCTGCCGTCCCGCCGGCCGGCCGGTCCGGCGCGATGCTGTGCCGCCGCGGCGGCCGCCCCGGGCGGCGGTGGCGGCGGCGGCGGCGGTGCGCCGGACGGCGGCCGCCATTCTCCGGCGGTGACTTGGTGGCGGCGGACGTCCACGCTGTGCAGTGGGCCGCGGTATGAGTCCGAACCGGCTGGGCGTGCAGGCAGAGCTGGGACCGTGCGAGCTGGCGTTCGCAGACGTCAAGAGGGAGACCGGCTACCGGGGCGTCGGCAGGTGAGAGGCGGAGGGGTCGGCAGAGCAGCGCGGCTCGGGCGGAGCGGAAACGGGCCGCTGCGGGTCGGCCGGCCGCCGGCGGCTTTCTCGGCCCCGGCGGCTGGGGCCGCACCGGGCCGGCCGGCCGACTGCTTAAAATGGACAGCGCTGGATTTTGAATTGATATGGGCTGACGAACTGTTGTCACCCGTGGTCATTTTTTATTTCTTTTCCTCTAAACATTTTTACCTGGTGGCTGGTACATTGATCAGCGTTTCATTGAACTGGTGCATTGGTCCGTTCGAAAACCTGCTTAGCGCTTCGGTTGCAGTTTCAATGACTAATTTGTAATGGTATTAATCCGTTAGTCATTATATTTTACCAGCTTTGCCACAACTGTGGTATGCCTACAAACATTCATAAATGCTACCGGTCAGCCATGTCGTTTCGGGACAGTCATTATCCATACCTATTGCTGGATTTATGGTAGACATAACTAGTATGACGACACGGTAATTGTGTTCTTGATTGCTACGGTACATGTAGGTATCGACAGTAGGATGTAACTAGTAGGTACTGTGATCCATTATAATTATCGGTATTCACAGTCTTGTATGCTGCCGGCATTTGGTGCCATTCTCTTGTCAGACATGCATTATAACATCTTTATGTTATTAACAAAGGCGACAGCCTTGCATAGGTATGCTCGAATGGCGAGCTGATTGAATTGATTTCAAATTTCAATTACAATGATTTTGTGTGGATACCTTTGGTGGCCAAATATCCAATATGCCAAATCATATCCAAGACGTCGTGTCGGATGTCAGCTTTGATGCAGTCGGTACCTACAAACTACCGTAGATGAAATGGAACGAAGCTGGCTTTCGGTGCTAAGGTACCTATTGTCATTTGCCGCATGAGAACCTACACGTATCATAAGGAGCGTGTTTTAGGCACTCATATACCAACTTCAAATATTATTTTCGGCCTTCCTGTATGGATAAAATTATAACAGTGTGCCCTATCACTGAATACTGATCGTTTTTCTTCTAATCTAACCACAAAACCCATGGGGAAAAACACTCTCCACTGAAGTAATTGCTGTCAGTTCAATTTGTCTACAGTTGCATGCCTTCCCTCGCGAGTCGTTTCTGGCGGCTGCGCCGGGCCGTGTACTGCGTGGGTGTTGACTCGCTACAGGTGTATGTATAGGTGTGTAGTGTGTAGGTACTGTGTAGGTGCGCCGGCCGGGCGTGGTGCACGCTCCGTCCGTGGGTTCCCAGGCGGCCGCGTGCACTGTGCAACAGCGGCAGCGGTGATTGGCCGCGCCCCAATCTGCCCCGATCGCAGCAACCACCGGTTTGCTGTGGGCGGCAGTGCACACGGCACTCACGGCGCTGTGCGTGCCGTGCGCAGTCCATGCGGGGTCGACCGGGGGCCGGGGGGCTGCGGGAGCGACCGGCGGCCGCTCGGTGCTCCCGGCCGGCCCGTGAGCCGACAAACACTGCCGCCGTGATCGGAGCGAGGTCGGACTGCGCGGCCGGGCCCGTTTCCTGTCGACGACTGACTGACAGGCCCCGATTAGATGGCATCGCTCGATTACAGCGCCGATTGCATGACATATGAACGCCATTATCATCGCAATGGATCTTATCGTGGCCGGCAATAAAAACACCGGCCGACAAAAGTGTCAGAATCCCTCTATCACGGCACATCGGGCGTGCACGTCACCCAGTCAGCGGCGGGCCGCGTTTCTTTGGCCGCAGACGGTGGAATGCTGCCGCGCCGCGGCGGTCACATGCCGGCCCGGCCCGCCCGGTCGTGTTTCCGCTGTCGGCGGCTATGTCCCCGAGACGGCACGTGGCGTGTATCCGCTTATTGCCGCGACAAAAACACAACAAATGAGTGGCGCTGCCGTGTTGAGCGTCGGCCGGAGCGCCGGCGCCGCTCGCCGCGTGACGCCGGCCGTGTTTGTAGCCGGTCCTGCAGCCACGACAGGGCTGTCGGGGCCGGCGAGCCGAGCCATTGTGTCCCCGTCCCGTCCTGCGACTGACCCGCCGGTCGTCGGGTGCCCACCTCGGGTGCCCGCCTCGGGTGCTCACCTCGCCGACGGCTGCGGTGCTCGGAGTAGCCGATAATGCCGACTTCAGCAGCCAACACCACCCGATTTCTGCGCTCCGTATGCACTTCTTACCTCGACTATCTCGGTGTAACCGGGCCTTTCGACAGGCTACCAAAGCCACCAGTCCTCGCTGGCTGTGGTCGCGCTTATGCTTAAAAACTCCATTTAAAAGCCATTTGGCAGGCGTGGAACTGCGCTCACCGGACACATGAGTGTTTATTATATATGTACGGACACAGATGAGTGCTTATTATATAATAATATTATAGATACTGACCTGGCTGGGGGACGGTACAAAACTTCTAACACATCCCTGAGCTGCAAAACACGCATTATTTTTAGCTGAGAATGAATGGTTTATTCTCATCAACATGTTCACAAAGTAATCAAAAACCTATAACTCAGTGTGTCTCTAGGTCGTTGCCTATGTATTGCGGTTAACTCGGCTAGTTTTGATCGCTAGTGGTGAGTGCAGCCATGAGCGTTTATAACACTGCAACCCACTCCTTGTCACCTTCTGCCTATTTGAATGGCTCCGGCCGAAGGAAGAGGACGGGATAGCCTCCTCCCCGGGTCGGTGGCGGGCGGAGGACCGCCGCCCCCGGCCCCGCCGCCGATCCGCGGCCGATGTGGCGCTGCAGCTCCGCCGTTAATTGGCGGCACCGCCGACCGACCGGAGCGCGGTCCTTGTTAGTCGTCGGGCCGGGCCGCCCCGGCATGCCGGCCGCCGGCCAAAAATGACGCCCTGCAAATCACAGTCGGGTGCCTGGCCGGCCGGTCACGCCATCGGTGCCGTATCGCGGCCGAATCGCAGTCACAGCGCGCCTCATCGCAGGCAAATCGCAGCCACATCGTAGTCAAATCGGAGCCACATCAGTGGCAAATATCGGTGAAATAAGGCGGTGCAGTGCCGTCGGGCAGACGTAGCCGATCGGCGGCTTTCCTGCCCGGGACATCAGCCGTTACCAGCCTTCTGTTTGGCCCGTCATCCGTCCGTCATTCATCCGTAATCCGTCTGTCATTCATCCGTAATCCGTCCGTCACTCCTCCATAAGTACTGCGTCCGATTTCCGTCACCTCCCCACCTACAGATCTCTGCAGCTGGCGGCTCCTTCCTGCCCCAGTGCAGCGACGGGGCGTGTCCCGCCCCACGGCGCAGTCGAGCCTTCTCCGCTCGCCTGGGCCGCTTAACTCGCGTGCACACTCGATAATCATGTGCCTGACCAATGGGCGTTCATTATCGTGTTAGCGCCGAGTGATGCACTACCAAAACACACGTGTGGCGTTGCATACAGTGAATATTCGTATGCTCGTTACGAGTGTGGGCCGTCCAGTTTGTGCGCTGAGGCCATTGGGCTGTCGTTAGCTGTGTGCTCTGTCTGTCTGTCTTATTCTTGTCCCCTTTTCTTGTTAAAGTTTTGCCTTTTAGGCCCTTTTATATGTTCTTATGTGTGATCCCTTTCCCTACTTCTCCGTTTATTATTTTTTCCTGTTTGTGAGCATGGTGATCATCATTTCTTAGCTCTCTGCCTGTCACCCGTTTGTCTATCTGCCTGTCACCCGTATGTTGCAATGGCGTCTGCTCTGTCTGACAGCTGTCTCTGTCTCTCTGTGCCGGCAGTGCGATGGCGTTTCCGCCGTTCGGCTCGGCGGCGCACGGCGTGGCCAACGGCGCGGCGGCCGGCATGCTGCCCGGATACGCCGTCAGCCGGCCCTCCTACCCGGTCATGATGTCCGAGGCGTTCCCGCCGGGCGTGCCCTACGGCGCCGGTAAGTACCAGGTCCAGTACCCGCCGGCAGTGAGAGCGGGCAGCATGAGCCGATCACACACACGACTCTGGTCAATTATAAACATGTGCGCAGATGTCCAATTCCATCAAACAATACTGAGACCCTTTACGACGCTTGAGAGCAACGATCGACAGTACTCAAACATAAACCGCCAGCTAAAGCCTACCATTTGCCTGCTCTCCCGACACGGAGCACTGCCTATTCCTAAGACGCGAATGGTCAGCAGCGGAAAGTTATCGGAACGCACTACAAGTTGGTATAGAGAAGCACCAGCAGGTACTGCCCTCATCTCACTGCGTGGTAACTGGTAGGTATTCTTCTTTCGACAAAATGCTATCTGTCACTCGGAAATCGTAACAGCAAGACGCGCCTGGCTCAACCCCTTAGCTTGGGTTCATCGTGATATGCGTTTTCCTCCCAGTTTGGCAATGCTATACAAATGCTTATATTTGTTCCCAAAACAAACTTTTGCCTTTTGTTCCCACACTAGGCATATAATTTATTTCATGATAGACACAATCGAAGAAGTGGAGCATTGCGCGTCTCTGTGCAATAAGCTCTGATCGACTGATAGCATAGCATTCGAGTTATTCTCAGTTTTGTCGAAAAAAGAATGCATATCATGCAGTAACATGAGAGCTGTATTTCATTGGCACTATTGCAATACCACTCAGCGGAATGCTACCCTCTGTTCTATCTTTGAAAGTCGTTGAATAATATTTTGATTAGCAAAAAGTCATAGCTCGCTGTTTTGTAGGGGAGAGTGGGGCAAAGCGGCCACCCGGGGCAAAGCGGCCACCCATCGTTTTAGCCCTTCACAGCTGGCGTCAGTTCCAATTTATGGTTTCCAATTATACTTCTCTTCACGGTCGTTCGAATGAGCCAGACCGGGGTTTCAGGCCCATCACCATTGTTCTGTGAAACACGGAAAAGCATTTCTTGCCAGGTTACCAACTATGTTTACAATTTTTAAATGTTATGTTATTCCATAACCGTTTGGAATTTTTATAAGCGTTCTTGTCCATGCATTGCATGGTTATCGTACATGTATTCTACCAATTTTAATGTTTTTTACCCCACTAATAGCTAAGCTGGAATATTTTTGTCCCGGACGGTATGCGCGGGGCAAAGTGGCCGGGGCAAAGTGGCCACCCCCCAATTGGCCATAAGCTGCTTCCATCTGGATAAAAAACATTATTTATATTCAAATGTGTCGTCATGCATTCATCTTGGCCACTTTTCAGTTGCATGAGTTACCAAATAATGCAATTAAATGTTTTTTTTTCATGAAAATCCTTTCTTTGTTTACCTACAGATGGAAGATGATAAAGTAACCATCAATCCTCGCTTAACCTTGTCACCATCAACTACCCTAGTCGTACACGAGGCAACTATTTTGTTTCTCATGTCGGGACTTGAGAAGACGCCGGTGGCCGCTTTGCCCCAGGGTATGGGGCAAAGTGGCCAATATGCATAGGTTTAAAGTTTTGTCAATATCTTTCATATGTGAACGCCTTTGGAAATAAAACGCAGTTGAAACAAAAGCCAACTTAATAGGGATCACATTGGTATAGAAAGAATCTTTCCAAGTTTAAAAATCAAGCGTTGGCATCGTGAGAAGCGTTAGGGTGGCCGCTTTGCCCCACTCTCCCCTACTGTAGCCGCCCTCCTTTCTTTCCTGACTGTCTCGGCTCGGTCCCTGCTGAGTGTGCGGTCTGCTGGGGACCAGACCCCCCCCCCCCCCCCCCGTCAGGCCCGTCCGCTGAGCGTGCCGCGGCATCCCGTCGCCCGTCGCCCGTCGCCGCTGTCCCATCAATCCCCCCGCCGGCGGGGCGGCGCGGCCGACGCGGCCTTTTATCCCGCTCGGCGGCGCAGGTCGTTGCAGTGTTGTCATCTATGAAATTAATTTCTGATCAGCTTATATCATCCCCCGGGGCGGGCGGCCGCTCTGCGGGACCGGCCGGCCGGCGCATCTGCCCGGCTGCGGCGACTCCCATGTGACCCAATTTGGAATATGACGCCCGGATAATGCTTTGTCGCCACCCCTGGTAATTTGATTAGGTCCGATCTGGAGCCGCCACTGGGCGGGCCCGGCTGAAAGCGCTGCGAGTGCGCAAGCGGCGGTCGCGCGTGCCGCCTCAGCTGCTGACGCCGGTGCTGTCCGCCATTTGTACCACCCAATTAGGTGCCCAAGAGGGCGACAGTGATTGCGCGGCGCGCGCCGTCGCGGCGGCCGGCCGCGGGGATTTGTGCCGTCTGCCGCCGCGGCCTCCTCACCGGCGTCATTGTGACGGATTTCCCTGAACTGCGCCAAATAATTGGCTCGTTAGACACGTGCTGCTGCATTATTTACCTGTCTGGGATAATACGCGGCGGTTTTGCCGGTTTTCTGGTCGACTGGACGGTATTGGGTGGGCGTATTTTTCCACGTCGCTGTCGCGGAGCGTCTCACGCGACAGGAACTGGGCGCCCGCCGCCGGGATTGGCGGGATGGGAGTGGGGCGTGAGGTACGCCGGTCCGGGCACGGCCCGGGCACTCCGGAGAACGGCCGAGTGGTGGTCTCGAACTACATGTATTGTGATGGAGAAATTCGTGCTTCTGGCGTTCGACGAGTTTCTGCTACTGGCTTGTAAAGGTTAAACTCCCCTTGGCCTTATCCTTTTCTGAACACAACTACCTGGTTGAAGGCTGTATATAGTGGATAGCATGTAAAACTAAGCTATCAACCTTTCCTGCGGCGTCTTTTCATTGTGCCGGTGCTGTACCCAGCAGCCGTTGCAGCTGGGGGTCACAGGCCACGTCCTACCCCGCTGCGGTTTTCAGTCGGCGCTGTCACAGTCGCTCGTGGGACTCAGCACCTTTGTGCGGGGCCGGAGCGCTCCTATTGATTCCGCGAGCTGGGGAAGCCGTATATGCGAGCTGCGGCGCTGACCAGGCTGCCCCGGCGGGCCGCGCTCGCCCGGTCCTCCCTCCGCTCCCCTCCCGGGCACCCGCCGCCGACAGGGCGGGTCGCTGACACCGAGCTGTCGCCGCCGGACACATGTCGACCGCCAGCGGTTTCAGACGACACCGGAAACCCTTCGCGGGCCCTGCGGCCGCTCAAATTCTAACGGCCATCAGAACAGTTAAAGGTCGGCGACGTAGGCTTCAATTCGTTTTGTAATTTGTGTGACTGTCAGCAATGCTTGAAATATTACTGGCGTTTATTGGCGGCATTTCTTATCCCTGTTGTTTACCATTCCCGGACCATCTTCTTAAAATATGTACGATGAAGTCAGCTGCGAGGAATCGATTCTATCAGCCCATCAGCGCGGGTCAAAGCACGCAAATCGACCAGGCCGTCTGTCTGCTCTTCCCCTAAGGCCGTCTCAGCGGCGTTTGTGCTTAAATATTCAGTAAGGCACACGTCAGCTCTTTTTCAGGTGATAAAACGAAAACAGAGAAAGGCTTGTAGGCACATGTCATCTTCACTTTTCGGCGATTTTGCCTACTCTTCTAGCAGTCCAGTGTTGTATTTGTACGATGTACGCGTTTGGCTTCCTTTGGACCACAGTGGATGAGCCACCGTCTCGGTCAGTTCGGCCGTAGGCTTCGGTCTGACTCTGTCTCGATGGTGACTCTTAGTCACAGCGTGAATCACGAGAGTCGTGACAGACGAGCAGACAGACCGAGTCTCAGTCAGCGTCCGACTCACCGGCAGACCGACTCTTATTGAGAAAACCATGCCGACAGACGGACCGATCCGACTCAGACAGCCCTCCAGCTCCTGGACGAGATGTCGCTGTGTCTCCGCTGCTCCTTGCCTTTCCGGCTGACCCGGCCCGACTCGGTCCCTGGACGAGATGTCGCTGTGTCTCCCCAGCTCCCCCTGCCTTTCCGGCCGACCCAGCCCGGCTCGGCGGCCTGTCGGCCCTCCAGTCAATGCCGGGTTCGCTATGAATGCTCGCCGGTTTATTGTCGGCTATCGGGAGGCGATCTGTGGCCGGCGGCCGGTGTCTCCGTCTCTGCTCACGGTGCACTGTGCAGTGTGCAGGGCCCGGCTCACTGTGCACGCCGGGCATGGCGCGGCTGTCCCCCCCCCCCCTACTCCCCCGGTGATCGGTCAGACATCTGGGCGTGGCACGGCGACCGGGACGGCCTCAACTGCAGACGGACAAATGGACAGACAGACAAACGGACAAACTGACAGACAGACACACGGTCACAGATAACACCACGCCCAGTTATGTTTTGCACGTGTTGGTCAAACATGTTCCCTAATCATCATTCGCTGATCTCATAGGACCGGGTGTGCCACTATGTCATCTCACTGACACAGTACCTATGTCACAGTGTGTCACGGTGCTACTGTCTGACACTCTGCCACTGTGTCACCTTTCTGTGGCACCTCTCTGAGTCTCTGACACAGTGTGTCACAGTGTGTCGCTGTGCCACTCTGTCATCTCTCTGATACAGTGTGTCACTGCTGTACCACTGTGTCAGTCACCCTCTGACGCTGTGCCACTGTGTCATCTCTCTGACACAGTGTGTCTCTGCTGTAGGTACCACTGTGTCACCCTCTGACGCTGTGCCACTCTGTCATCTCTCTGACACAGTGTGTCACTGCTGTACCACTGTGTCATCTCTCTGACGCTGTGCCACTGTGTCATCTCTCTGACACAGTGTGTCGCTGTGCCACTCTGTCTGACGCTGTACCACTGTGTCACCCTCTGACGCTGTGCCACTGTGTCATCTCTCTGACACAGTGTGTCACTGCTGTACCACTGTGTCACCCTCTGACGCTGTGCCACTGTGTCATCTCTCTGACACAGTGTGTCACTGCTGTACCACTGTGTCATCTCTCTGACGCTGTGCCACTGTGTCATCTCTCTGACACAGTGTGTCGCTGTGCCACTCTGTCTGACGCTGTACCACTGTGTCACCCTCTGACGCTGTGCCACTGTGTCATCTCTCTGACACAGTGTGTCACTGCTGTACCACTGTGTCAGTCACCCTCTGACGCTGTGCCACTGTGTCACCCTCTGACGCTGTGCCACTGTGTCATCTCTCTGACACAGTGTGTCACTGCTGTACCACTGTGTCAGTCACCCTCTGACGCTGTGCCACTGTGTCATCTCTCTGACACAGTGTGTCACCTCTCGGCAGGCGCCGGCGGTAACGGTCGGAAGCAGCGCCGCGAGCGGACCACCTTCACACGACAGCAGCTGGACATTCTGGAGGCGCTCTTCCAGAAGACGCGCTACCCGGACATCTTCATGAGGGAGGAGGTGGCCATCAAAATCAACCTGCCCGAGTCGCGCGTCCAGGTGGGTGCCTACTGCTGACGTCCAGCTGACGTGGGACAGGCGTGACCGTGGGACAGGCGTGGGACGTTCTTCTGGCGCTGGCTACTGATGGCACAGTGATTGGAGCAGTGGAAAAAAATGCCCCCAGATTGACACTTGCGCGCTTGTTAATTTGGACAGCGATGGAACATTTGGAGAATTGCATGCTGATTTTTGTTCCGGAGCTGTAAGAACTGCGGCTCATTGTGCAGGAAGCCGGCGCGGTGTTGGCTGACCGGTGTTTGAAGCGGTCGGTCGGCGGTAACCGATCCGCTGTCACTGCGGCCGCTGTCTCGGTGACAGGGCGTCAGGTGACACACACAGCTGAGGGACGGCGTGTTTTCCTGCCCGCCCGCCGCCCTATGCACGGCACATCTGCAGCGGCTGGGTAAAAACGCCGCCGCTGCATTGTTGACCGCCGCGCCGCGCCGCGCTGCGGGGGGAGGAGGGGAGGGAGGGAGGGGTCACCGCTGACCAGGTGTGCCGCCGGCAGTCGATGTGACGCACGCGCCGCCGCCGCCACCCCCTGGACTCGGACATAGACGGACAGGTGTCGCGGCAAACGGGTTTTTAACCAGTCGATAGCGATATCGATGTGACAATCGGACACCGCGAATAAATTAACAATGATTAGTGTCAGCGGCGCTCAGCAGGATCACATGTCTTTTGGCTACAGGCTGCATTGTTCTAAGGCGTCATTGCACGGCGAGGGTTATGCCAATTTTTCACATAACTTAGCACCTTCATAGTGAGTGTTTATGGACACCCGCAATAGCCAATGAGAATAAAGTTCACCATTGAGCTTTAGGTAGATAATTTGACTTTATCACATTTTAATAATATTTTTAATCATCTTTTACATCCGTTATAAACGACACCACTAATTACCATGCTATAACCAATAGGTATATAAAGAGTCAAAGACAATGCTACAACCAATATATGTGACGGACGCTTTTTGGCAACATCGTTAGTGCCAGACCAGCCGTAGTACGGACCATCGACCAATGTCAAGCATAGGTAATTGATAGCTAAAGAAAAACACTTGCTGCCTTATCGTTTCATCAGTCCCAGTGAAGTCTGAGGCTGGTCCAAATCACATGCAGTAGGAGCGGCGGACGGAGAGCGGTCCCCGGCTCTCACACAGCGGAGAGTGGATGGCCCACCGGCCGGCCGCCGACATTGAGTCAGTGTGGGTCGGCCTCTGGAGCCGACGGGTCTGCGCCGGCCGGCCCGCCGACGTGCCGGGACATACGGAGCCGCCGCTGGCCCGTCTGGGCAGGGGTAGGGGGGGGCGCACAGTGACCGTAGTGGGGAGCGGGGGTGACTCGGCAGCCACACACTGCCCGTCGTGGGCAGTGCTCGGCGGTACACATGGCACCGCACCGGCCAAAGGCTAGTCGTGAGCCACCACTCTGGCCGGAGACTATTCCAGTCTCACCCAGCCGCCTATCGTTTGTTGTTTCCTGCTGACACCGCCCTCCTCGCTCCGCAGGTGTGGTTCAAGAACCGCCGAGCCAAGATTCGCCAGCAGGCCAAACAGACGACCAGCAACGGCTCCGGCGGCGGCGGCGGCGGCTCGGGCCCCGACGTCAAGCCCAAGGCCAAGCCGCGCACGCGCACGCCGCCCACCGCGTCGACTCCGACGCACGCGGCGGCGGTGACGCCGGTGACGACGGGCACGCCGTCGCCGCCGGTGGTGGGTCCGCGCGACTCGCCCTACTCGCCGCCGGTGTCGTGCTCGGCGCCGCCGGCCATCAGCTCGGCGTCCGCCGTGCCGCACCAGGTCAGTCCCCGGAGGGGAGGCGGGGCGGGGACGGACAGGGAGGGAGTCCGCCGTGCCGCACCAGGTCAGTCCAGTCCCCGGCGGGGAGACGGGGCGGGATGGGACAGAGAGGGGGTCCGACGGGCACCAGGTCAGTCCCCGGCGGGGAGGCGGGGCGGGAGTGTCAGAGAAGGGTCCGACGGATACCACCAGATCAGTCCCCGGTGGGGAGACGGGGCGGGATGGGACAGAGAGGGGGTCCGACGGGCACCAGGTCAGTCCCCGGCGGGGAGATGGGGCGGGAGGGACAGATGGGGGGTGCGCCGGACACCACCAGGTCAGTCCCCGGCGGGGAGGCGGGGCGGGGAGGGACAGGGAGGGGTCCGCCGGACACCACCAGGTCAGTCCCCGGCGGGGAGACGGGGCGGGGAGGGACAGGGAGGGGTCCGCCGGACACCACCAGGTCAGTCCCCGGCGGGGAGGCGGGGCGGGGAGGGACAGGGAGGGGTCCGCCGGACACCACCAGGTCAGTCCCCGGCGGGGAGACGGGACGGGAGGGACAGGGAGGGGGTCGGACGGACAGTATTTAGGTCAGCCTCCGAGCCGCGGCTGCGCCAGCCCCTCCGCGGCCGGCCGGTCACCGCCGTCTGTCTGTCCTTACGACCGGTGTATGAGGTCCAGCGCGGTCAGAATTAGAAATAGCTGGCAGTATGGGCGGAGGTGCGCCGCTCTGCGGTCGGAGACCGTCGCCGCAGACGGACGGCCTGTCAGCGTGTGCGGCTGACGGCAGCCGAGCGGCGGGTGGTCGCCTCAGTCACAGGGGCCACAGACCTGGCCCGGCCGGCACCGCGCCAGACGCCCGACCAGCTCCTGGAAATTCCACAGCTCCAAAAGCATCTGCCGTTAACGCCAACATAGAATGTAAAACCGGATAGCATCCGTTTCAATAATTTCAGTTAGAAAACTTCCAACGGTGTTTTCTGTCCAATTTTCAGCCCGCTCTAACGTTTCTCCCCCTCTCCCGCTGCACAGAGTTACGGCGGCGGCTACAACAGCATCTGGAACCCGGCGGCGTCGCTGGCGCCCATGGGTGACCTGACCGGTCAGGCGGGCATGGAGCGCTCTTACCAGCCCAGTCAGCCGGCGGCCAACGCCTACTCGCAGTACGGCGCCTACTACGGCAACATGGAGTACCACCTGAACTCGCACGGCCAGATCAACCCGCAGGTAAGGCCACCACTGCAGGCGCACTGCGCTGACGGCCAGCGGGCACCGGACGAGCTGGGACTAGTGGGCTCAGCCTGGTCGGGAGGGATGTGTTCCAGGCGAAAGGGATGAGCAGTGGTGTGGAAGTCGTGTGACCCACCCGGGGCAGGATGGCAGGTCCGGGTGCCGTCCAGGGAGAGGTAGTCTGGGAGCTCGCCATTGACCAGGCTCGTTGATGGAGCGGGACTAGGATTTTGAAGTCGCTTTCAGGGCGGGATGGGGGAGCCCATTGGCCATGGGACTCATGTGGGACTTCCTAGTGGAGACGTGCCGGGTCTCGAGGCCCGACCCAAGCTGGCGAAGAGGAAGCTCCGGGACTCGGGGAGCCCAAGAACACGGCCTCGGTCCGATGCGTCCGATGTTGCTGCTCGGCCGGCCACTGTGGCTGTTCGCCTGGCCGCTATGGCTATCCCGGCGAGCGATGTGGCTGTGCCGGTCCCCGACAGATGGGGTCGTTGGCCCGGCCGGTGCGACTGTTGGGCTGTAACTGTTCGCCCGGCCGCTCTGACTGTTCCCTGCCCGGTGTGGCTGTTGGACTGGCCACTGTGACTGTTCGCCCGGTCGATGTGGCTGCCCGCCCGGCTGGTCGCGACTGTTGGCCTGGCCACTGTGACCGTTCGCTCGGTCGATGTGGCTGCCCGCCCGATGTGGCTGTTGGGCTGGCCGGTGTAACTGTTCGCCCGGCCGGTGTGACTGTTCGCTCGGCCGATGTGACTGTTCGCCCGGTCAGTCACGACTGTTGGCCTGGCCACTGTGACTGCTCGCTCGGCCGATGTGGCTGCCCGCCCGGCCGGTGGCGACTGTTGGACTGGCCACTGTGACTGCTCGCTCGGCCGATGTGGCTGCCCGCCCGGCCGGTGGCGACTGTTGGACTGGCCACTGTGACTGCTCGCTCGGCCGATGTGGCTGCCCGCCCGGCCGGTCGCGACTGTTGGCCTGGCCACTGGCCACTGTGACTGCTCGCTCGGCCGATGTGGCTGTTCGCCCGGTCAGTCACGGCGCGTCGGTGGGTGTGTTGGCGCGGCCGTCCGTCCGTTCGTCGCGTGTTGGCTATCGGGCCTATATCGGCCTCTGAGATCGGTATCTTCCCGGGCTGCGGCTGGACGTTTTCCTCGTCCCACGCGGCCGATGTGTCAGCAGTGGACGGATCGCTGTCCGTCGTGCCGGCCGGGTGAGCCGGCTGTATGTCGGTGACCGTCCCCCTGGACGTCCGGCCGGGCGCAGAGAGCCACCAGGCCGGACAGCCGGTGGTTGTGGCCGGCCACTACTGGAAATACCGACGGGACGGCAGACGCCGCCGAGCTGCGCGTGACCGGCCCGGATCTCTGGCCGGCGCTGCGGTCTCCGCGGCGAAATTGAGCCACTCTGAAGGGAGTTCTCGGAGGGCCATCTGCCCGGCTGACGGCGGGCGGACACAGAGTGGCCGCACCGTGCCACACCTGCCGACCCGGACCCGCTGCGAGCACCCCGGCTCCTGACGGGGGCGCTGAGATGTCGGGCACGGCAGAGACTGAGCCGGACGGCCTGGTTAGGACTCGGGCGTCTGTGGCAGCCCCCGTGCTGCCGCTGAGGTCCGAGAGAGGTGCCGCGGAGGGCAGGAACTGAGCCGGACGGCTGATGTGCGCCGGATGTCGGCAGCCTGTCTGCGCCACAGATCCCGGGAGGATGTGGGTGCTAGGTAGCCGGCTAACCGAGGTATTTAGGCTGGGCTCAGGATTTGGCGCATTCCCATGGTAGTTAAGACACGATAAGGTCCCGGGACTCGCGTGTAGCGGCCGCTCTATGCGCCGCTGTGATATTCGTGGTGATGTTACACCAGTGTGGCGGACCGAGTGGACTGGTCGCAGCCGAGTCACTGCTGACCAACTGTCTGTTCTTGTTCCAGGTGAGCAGCCACCTGAACACCATGAGCCAATCGCAGCAGGGCGCCGGCCCGGCGGCGCGGCACGGCCTCGGCTCCGAGTTCGACTACCGCTACCAGAACTTTCAGGTGTTGTAGGGGCCTGGCGCACCGGTCCACTGCCGGGCGGAGGGAGGCAGCGCGCGCCACCGCGCCGCCCCCCGGCCGACACGGACCTGCCCCAACGCCAGGAGAGTCGCCGGCCTCCCAGCGCGTCAGCTGCTGAGGCGCGGCCATAGTGCCGAGCGGCCTGCCGAGAGCGGTGCCGGCGGACGGCCGCCACCGGTCGCCGCCAGCTCCACGTTGTGTTTCTATGTGCGCGAGTTAGCGGCCGCGCGCGCCGCGACGGCGCCGCACCGTCAGCGTTTCCTGTGATAGAGAGGACACCAGCTTACCTAGACTGTGCTTAGATGAGCGTAGCGCGCAGTGGTCACCAAAGACGCGAGGTCGGGGGGCGCGGACGGCCCGCCGGGGGGCCCGCCTCCAGTCGGCCACAGCCGGCCCTTGGTGTTCGTCAGCCCCAGAGGCGCGGCGCGCGAGCGGCCGATGCGTTTGATCTTCATAGATGTGACACGAGTGTGTATGTGTGTGTGTATGGCGCGACTGACCTGGTGTGACGCGGGTCGCCGGGGTCGCCGGGCGGGCCGCCAGCTGCAGCGGGGCCCGCGGGGTCGGACGGTCAAGCCGAGCCATGGGCGCGTGTGTGTGCTGGGGTGTGTATATAGCAGTGCGTCGGCCGCGGGCGCCAACGACGCCCGGCCAGCCCCGGCGGAGACGCTTGCTGTGGCGCCGAGCGATTGTAGGAAACTGTTGAATAAGTACAATTTGGGGACAGCAGTGCACGTATGTGAAACGAATAAAAACAGAATGTAACCGAGTCTGTATCGGCCGCTGAGATGAAGGAAGCGCGAATGAAGGAAGAGAGATGAAGGAAGTGCGAATGAAGGAAGATAGATGCGCCTTCGGATGACCTGATGAAAGAATGGCGATGCTAACACTAAGAATATAGGCTTACGTATCCAGTCGCGATTGTTTTTCGGTTCGATTCTATCACAATTGCATTCGCGATTGGAGTCGGCGCCCTCCAATCGCAAAGGCAAGCGGGGGGGGCCATGGCCCAGTGCCCCCCTGCCTACGCCCCTGGATACTCACTATAGGTAGCTTTATGTTCATCTTATGAAACCCAAGAATCAATCAAAAAGCACAAAGTGATAGGCATATGTCGGCATCGTGCTTTCGTCACATTCGCCGCCTTTATCATCTTCTATGTAATGGTGTGATTCCGAAGCACGTAGTTTGTGTTTTTTTATGGTATTGCAAACTTATGCATCTTAAAGTTACCGAAGTTAACTTATCTCATTCCGTTTTCGAAAACGCACTTCTCTCCGCCACTGAAGCGTGGATAATGAAAACGTACAGTCTCAAACTTCCGTTTCAAATAGTTAGGGAGTGCAAACAGCTTGCAATTGCAGTAGGTAGAGCTATGTATGTTTGCGAGTATTCTGCAAGACAAGACGGATGCATGACTTGTGTGATGCGCCTGAACGTACGGCTGCACGTTAGCGTGTCGCCTGAACGTACGGCTGCACGTTAGCGTGGCGCCTGAACGTACGGCTGCACGTTAGTGTGATGCGCTTGAACGTCGCACGTTAGCGTGTCTGGGCAGCTCAAACATCAAAGGACTCGGAACGCCAATCAAGAAAATTCGCTGAAAGTTTGGGAATAAAAACATGATAGGGTAGCCAGCACATGAACTAGAGTTTTGTTGTACCAAACGCCCTGCACCCCGCACTTGCAAAGCAAGGACGTCCAACGAAACCGATCACATTGTTCGTTAAGCCGTGTAACAATGTTATGTTTTACATTGGTATGAAGGCTGTAGCAAGTGGTGTCCCTTTTCCTCCAAACTATCATGTCAAATGGTTTGGATCACGGCTCGCGCACCCAACTATCTAATTTCGGTGTTTTCTTGATTAAAAGTCGTTCTTCAGCTGCGGTTTTTCAGTATGCACGTGTATATGTAGTACATATACCCTGGTACATACCTACAACAGGATCGGCGATCGGGCCGTCCCGCTGTAAGCGAGCGGGATGCCGCACGCTCAAACACCGCGATACATACTTTTATATCCATACCTTTATACATACCTGTATACGCCTTAATGATGGTAGATCTTCTGTGGGATTTTTTGATATTATCGAAAAGTCCATCCATCTGTTTTGGTCCTAGAAGTAAAATAAACTTCACCAAAAAAAACAGCTCAAGGCACTTATCATATTCCAGACCGATTTCGGCACGTTTCAGTACCATCATCAGTGGGCATACATGTTACATTGTATTCATTGTATTCATGTAGCCGACATCACAAATGCCAATTGGCCCTGGTGATGAGGTGCAACACTTGCACAATCATGCAACACTTTTAACACTTGCATGTGCTCAAACGCAAATGCACTTAAACATATACACATATAATTACACACACACTCCTAAATTTTAGCTTTCATAACACGTACGTGTTTGTGACGATATATCAGTAATCAGTATGAGCTGTTTTTGCAGCAGCAAACACCATTTTCACAACAACTAGCATGTATACTATAGTTAGGTAATGGTGTTGCTATCGCATATATTGTTTGTGCAGTTTGTTTTTACTAATTTCTCAGATATATCATATTTATCAAATATGATACCTACCTATAGTATATGTCATGTACAGTCTTTCTTAAAAGTACCGCGCAAAGTGACGGTGGATCCATCAAGCCTGACCGAGAAAGGGCCTGCTATAGTTTGAAAGTCACCGAACGACCAATTGACCTGGGGAATTGACATCCTCGTCCATTCTCTACGTCAATTGGTCAGTGACTTTCAAACTAAAGCATGCCCTTTCTCGGTCAGGCTTGATGGATCCATCGTCACTTTGCGCGGTACTTTTAAGACAGACTGTACATTAATGATACATGACAATACAAAGCTAATACAAAAAAATCGTAGTCGTTCAAAATTCATAAATCGCTACATCGCTGCAACACTCGGATCAATCGTTACAGTCTTTTTAAAATCGCTTGAGACTCTCACTGACCTATTTGAAAAAGATGCCAAAAACTCAGGTCCTTCATACCTCAAGGCACTTCAAAAATAAAGCACCAGGTGGTGGACACTGTCTATACGTAACAATCTGAAGGGGCACAGCTGAGTTTTTGCCATTTAAGCTTGGTTTTTCCCCATGTACATATGTACAAAGATTCCAGCGTTCTAAGGTCCATGGCTGTTGGCGGTCTTCCTAGTAGGTATATGAAAATCCGAAATTGAAAAGCGGGTGTTACACTGATCTGAATGATCTCTAACACATGACTGGGGAGGAGATGTCAGCATTTTAACCGTTCTCTCAGAGATTCCTAAATGCTGGCTTACTCTGGTGTTCAGGCGTGCACTGGTAGAACCAATGTACGAGCCCCCGCACGAGGGGCAACAGAATTTGTATATCACGCCAGAGCAGCACATTTTGGGAACTCTATCTTTGTATTTGAAAAAAGAGCCTATCGTCAACCGGTTCCTCAGAATGATTCTACGCTGGAGTACGAAAAACATCATCTCACGCTCTCAGTCCCAGCGGATAAAAACAACACCTAAGAAATTGAGCCTAGTAGTCAGGTAGTCAGTAGGTCAAGGCCCTCTAACCCTGTAGGTAGTCAGTACCTATATCGGTAATAGCATGTTTTAAAGCTTGAGACTGTTCTCCAAGGTACGGGAAAGTCACGTATTTGCTGAGGTTGGGCACATCAAAAGATACTGGTACCCGATCGTATTGTTTGTTGAGGAATTTCTTCACTTCGAAATGGATAAGAGGAGAAGGAAAACCATTATGTATTTTTGAAGAAAGATCTCAGGAAGTTAAGCTCACAATCAAAAAGTTGATAACTGGAGCATAGCTTGTAAGCTCTGTGGATGGCCGATTGCAATACTGCCGCCTTGATCGCCTTGGGAATATGATAACTGGTCATTTCCGGTCATTTCCATCTGGAATATCATTTCCGGTCTGATCATTTCCGGTCTGGAATATGATAGGTAACTGCCTTTAGCTGTTTTTTGGTGAAGTTTATTTTACTTCTACGACCAAAACATGAACTGCTAATAGTTTGCTTCGTGGAGCCTAGAGGTTCATGTACAGTAGGTCTACAAAAAAAGTCCCCCGCTCCAGAGGCGGCCGGCCGGCCGAACCCCCGGATTCCAGCCCCGACTCTATTGCGCAGGCCACGGCAGCGACACGGGTCAGGTCGCGGCGCCCGGCGAGTGGGTCAGTTGGCGGCGGCCGGCCGTGGAGTGAGGACGCCGTGTGAGGGGCGCAGAGATGCCGCAGTGCTGAGGAGGGGGAAGATAGTGACTCTGCACTATGCCGGAAATTATGCCTTTGTGATCTAAATTAAACACCCGCAGACGCAGTGCATATCCTCCCTCGCCCCATTCCTATTTTATCATAACCCTTCAATAATCCGTAATGACCGTTCAACGCAAGCAAGCAAACAAAACAACCCGTTTAGCGGCGACATCATCTCGGATAAAAAAGCGACAGTAATGATTAAAATAGACATAGCGCGAGAGCAAATCGAGGGGTATATATGTATCACATACCCAGCATTTTATTCCCATCTAGCAAATCAAGATTGGGGATCTTGTCCAACAAGTCAGCGGCCGTTCTAGACACAGATAAATGCTTTGTTTTCGGTCGCATCATTATCTGCAATAATTCGAAGCGAGGTTTAACCCTCGCCGGCCGAGAAGAAGGGGTGAATGCCGCCACCATGTATTTTTTTATTTTTGCGGTAGCTCAAAGCACACTGATGATAGAAGGCTGACATTTCATATGCCTTGCATTTGATTCACGCTGGATCATTTGACATCAACCACGTTTTCAGGTCAGGTCACTTAACCATGGCGTCTTAACCCTCGCCGGCCGAGGGGGGGGGGGCAATAGGGTTTTTTTCGCGATAGCTCCGAACACGCTGGCGATAGAAAGCTGAAACATGGCATACCTGAACTTTGATTCAAGCCGGATCTTTTGACACCAACCGCATTTTTGGGTCAGGTCAGGTCACTGACCTATGGCGTCATAAGTGAGCCTTTGCACGGTCTTCAGATGTCGCAACTTCGCAACGCCCTCACTGCCAGAGGAGATGTCACAGGGAAATGAAACTTGCAGGATCTAATATCCATTATGAGTCTCACAGCTTGTTTATCTCGGATTTTTCCTAAAGGTCATATGAGGTCAGATCATTTTCGTGACCTCACCATTAGATATAAGTCAATGGGGGAAAAATGAAAACTGCTATTCTGGCGCCGGGAACGATCTCCAACTACCTCAAGCACACAGAATCGTGATTTGATGCACTCCTTGCAAGGTTAGATGCGTCACTTTTGCAATGTTGACCTTGCGTGGCGTCATTTATGACGTCATCAAGGTCATATTAGTTTCTCGTCAATAACTCTTGAACAAATTAAGCTAGCGAGTCGGGAAAGGCACCAATGGACTCAGGAAGACCTGCCGAATCGAATGATATGCAACATGACCTCTTTCGACCAACTTCGTGACCTGGGGGTGCTGACCTGACCTTGACCTGAGGTCAACACCCCAAGTTGACCTGACCCGGACAAAAAGTATATCATTCGACGCGCCTGAGCAAGGCGAACACGATGCTGCCAAAATCGCGGCTCTGCGGCCGTTTTTGCGAAGTTATTCACCAAAAACTGAACCGTACCTTGGGGCACTTGACCTGACCTCAGAGGTCACCGGTAGACCTAGGACCTTAAAATCGGGTACCAATCTTTGCGTCTCGTAACGGCGCACACGCTCGTTTTTTCCGCGACGCGCTAGCTCTACCTGGGGCGAAACGGCGAGGGGGGGTTCGTACCCGCCCCCCCCCCCGGTCGGCGCGTATGTAGAAAACCAATAGGCCCGGCGAGGGTTAAGTAAACCTCTGCACGGTTGTCGGTTATAAAATGATGCAAATCCGCAATGCACTTAGTGTCAAGCATAATGGAGAAATATGGAAACTGTTAATTTGGCGTCGGAAATGATCTAAAATTACACCTCAAACACTTCAAATCGTGACTTCATACATTCTTGGCAAGGTCTAATACTTCACTTTTGCTTTGCTCACCTTGCGTGACGTCATTTATGACGTCACTAGGGTGATAGAAGTGCTTCGTCAATAACTCCCGATCAAAATGAGCTAGCCAGTCGGGACAGCCATCTTTGGACTTTGCAAGACTTGCCGAATCAAATGTTATGCAACATGTCCTCCTTTCAACAGCTTCGTGACCTGTGTTGTCCTAACATGACATTGACCTCAGGTAAACATTCTAAATTGCTTCACCTAAACAAAAAAAGCATATAAATCGACTCGTCTGAGAACAGAAAACACGATTGTATCAAAATGACGATAATGCGACCATTTTTGCGAATTATTACCAAAAACCGATCGACTGCCTTGGGGCCCTTGACCTGCCCTAAGAGGTCACTGATATTTTAAAATGGGGTACCAGTCGCTGCGTCACGTAACGAAGCAAGCGCTCGTTTTTTTTCGCGAGGCTCTAGCAGCTAGCTCAATTATAGGAGCCAAACATGGGGTTGGGGGATCGCTCCCTTCTCACTCACTATTTGGCCGGGATAGTGTTTGCAATTGTTGTTAAAATCTAGCATTTTCAGATTTCAAATAACCCATGTTTTCCCGCCCAAGTCTTTCAATTCAAGGTCATAACACCAGGTCACGTCAAGTAACCTTACCTCAAGGAAAGTTCCTGTGCTCATCATATCTAAATACACCGACTAACCGATCGCTTTAGAACTTTCAGCGATTTCAATGGGCAACACTTATATGTATTTGAAACGTTTACTTTGCAAGTTGGACATTGTTGACAGAAAGGCCGGGTCAATTTTGAGATCGCTCAAGTCAATGGGAGAAAATTGAACTGCGCTTTTTTGGACGGAACGCATAATAAACACTCCGGAAACATGTGGTGCTTGATGGGATACAATACTGAATGAGAAAATTGTTTGTTTTGTTGGGAGCCATCTTTTTCAGTCTGAAAAGGCCCTTGCAGAGCTATGACATAACTATGCTGGTGTAGTAATTGGGCTGTGCGAGCCAGCGACAGTGATCTGCGGAAGCGAGACTGTTCCCGTGGGACGATTGCCCTGTCGGGACGGTCCAGCCGTCTCCCAAACGGTCACCCGAACAGGATTATGTGTCCTTAAATGGATCCGACATCAACTACAGGTTGGCTGGTGGGGTGACCTCCAGTCCAGAGAGGGAAGCATGAAGTCTAGGGCGATACGGATTGTTTTTTTCCTGAGGATAGCGAGGACGGAAGGGATCTAGCACTCTTCACCCTTCCTTATACTGAATGTATCTCAGGCTGTTAAATCTCCTAAGCGTTTTTTTTCTCGACATCGTCAAGGTGTCATTAATAAAAATATGAACTCCGGGAGAATAAATTAAATATAGAAATTGTGGCCAACAGAGCATTATCAGTTGCGGGAAACATACTAGTAAGCATGATCACACACCCAGCTTATATATGAGCCATGTCATAATTATTTTTGATAGACGTGCTTAATATGTTGTTTTAGTCATTTTTTCCAGGAAATTAGCTATGTATAGTTACTTTTCGGATTATTCTCTGGGATAATAATATCTAACTCACAAGTCCATATATTTCGGATGATGTTGCTCACCCTTGGTCACTGGACAAAATAAAAACAATTACATATATGAAAAACCACGTTTTTTTTTTGTTTTTACATATATGAAAAACCACGTGGTTTTTCATATATGTAATTGTTTTTATTTTGTCCAGTGACCAAGGGTGAGCAGCATCATCCGAAATATATTTTTTTTTGTTTTTACATATATGAAAAACCACGTGGTTTTTCATATATGTAATTGTTTTTATTTTGTCCAGTGACCAAGGGTGAGCAACATCATCCGAAATATATGGACTTGTGAGTTAGATATTATTATCCCAGAGAATAATCCGAAAAGTAACTATACATAGACATGCTCAAGTTGTGAAATCATCTAAAGTGTTTGCAAAGTTCCACGATACGAATCTAATATCCTGCTATGCATCATTACCATTTCTGGTCAGGTCATGTCTTTGAACATAGGCCAAATTTTTCAAATAACCTTTATTTAAAAGATCAACTTTTGATTCATTCGAAGCGTTTTTTGATAAGAGGAACACGAGGCTGGTAAGATTAACCCGCGCCCGGCTGGGGGTCCTGGATTTCCACGCCCTGCTGGGGGGGGGGGGTGTTTGAACACCCCCCCCCCCTTCTAACTCGGCTCCTGGGCCACGTAGCGATACGCGGAAGGCGGCGTTCGAAAGAGCGTCAAAAATAATGACGAAATCACTTCGGACAATTTTTGGTCAGGTCAAAGGTCAGGTCACCAGAGGTCATTGAAGGCAAAATTTCGCCGATTTCCAGGTCGAATGTCGACAATTTCCAAGAAGCCAACGCATAACTCGGGAACCAATAGAGCTACAGCTTCGCGGAAAAGCGCATTGGATAGCCCTATTAACGCCCTTTCTGAGTAATTCTCTCAGATTTGACCTAACGTCAACGGTTTTGCCTGCAGGGGGCAAAAACTGCAAAAATAGCCGATTTTTTTGGAAACAGTTTTTCTGCAATAACTTTTGACCCAAGCCTTGTACGAGCTTACTTTTACCGGCATCGTGTTCCTCTCGTCAAGACGCATCGAATGAACTATGACTTGACCTTGAAAGGTCAACTTGAAAATTTGACCTCAGGTCAAGGTCATGACCTGACCGGAAAGGGTCATGTTGCATATCAGTCGATCCGTATCGTCGAGCTGAACACATCTAAGGCGTTTTCATCGCTCTAGCATGCCTCTAGCAAAAGTTATTTGCGAAAAACTGTTAGATACCATTCGTGACCTAGGATGACCTCAGGGCATAAAGAGGGGTCACGGACACCATTTTCATGTTCAATGTGTCTAAACCACTTGTAATTCAGTGTTTGGGAGTGTTTATAATGTCTTTCGTCCAAAAGAGGCGCATTTCAATTTTCTCCCATTGACTTATAATGGGGAGGTCGCAAAATTGACCTGACCTTAGGTCATCGATATCAAAATTCTGAGATATACATTTTGTACATACTATTGCTCTTAGCAATCGCTGAAAGTTTCAAAGCGATCGGTCACTCGGTGTAGCTATGACAGACATTGAAACTTTTTATGAGGTGAGGTCACTTCAAGTGACCTGGTGACCTGACCTTGAATGACCTTGGTCTGAAATTTTCACAACATGTGTAGAATTGATGTATGATAAGGTGTACCAAAAACGGCGGCGCTCCGCGCCGCCGTTTTTGAGATATTTGCGAAAAACCACAAGGGGGGTGTTCAAACACCCCCCCCCCCAGCAGGGCGCGGGTTAATTTCAAGCAAGTTTACTTTTGTGTTTGTGGAAAAGCAATTGGTTTTCTCATAATACCAATGGTGGCAGTTGCTGTTATTTACGTGCTAAGCCGTTCGCCTTTATTAAATCTGACAATATTATTCAGACATAGCGGTAAACGAGCTGATTGTTGTGTTAGGTTAGGCTCGGTCGATTTCAGAGTGGGAAGGATGACAGGAATTAGGGGGAGACAGGGGGCCTGGGCGGGAGTCCTGGACCTCATGCTCCTCTGGGGCCGAGCCCATCACGTGGGTTGGATTGCCCTGACACATGGATAGCCCTGGGCGGTGTTTCACGGCCCCGCGTTGCAGCACGCTGCGCTGCGCTGCTGCATTGTTGCGGCGGTTGATATGAATTCGGCTCCACGCTAGCGTTGCGAGCTCCCGAGTCTGTTGATGTTTCCATGGAAACTGGAAACCCAATGCACCGGTGCGCGCAACGCACCCTGTCCAAGCAAAATTTTACCACCGATGACCTCTGGTGACATGACCTCTGGCTCTGACCCGATCTAAAATTGGCTGAAGTATATTTCTCCTTTTTTTTTGCTACTTTTGACGCTACCTCGAATGCCACTTAAATGCCCAAAGCTGAGTTATAAGAATGATGCTCAATCCCCATTTTCCCTTCGACAGGGCGTGCATAGGCATTCCTGTGGGGCACGGGCTAACAATGACTTTCTCATAATCATTGTGGCCATGAACAAAAACACCATGAACATCATATAGACATGAACAGCTACTGCCATTCTTCAACACCGGTTTCGCTGCGCTGAGCGGCGGCCGTCCCGTTTGTTGGATTCTACGCTGGCTGGCGGAAAGCGTTACCGGCCGCCCGTCCACCGCCCGCGGGCCGGACCGAGCGGCCCCGCTGCACTATGGTTGGAAACGGCCTCACGGATGGCCGTGGGCAATTTCGGAATATATGTATATTTGGGGTGTCATTCTGTTGGAAATTGATGAAATGTTTTGAATTGGGCAGAAAAAATTATTTAGTTGCGCATTTAGTCTCCATTATCGTACGTGGAATCGGGAGTTTCTGATAGTGGCTTTTTTGGTGCGCCGTCAAAGGTTTAAACAACCGCGCTGGTGATAGCATGTTGAGTACCTCCATGACGTTGTAAAACTGGATTATTATATATCAAAATAATCCTTGTTATGTTTGCTATCGAGTGGAGTGACTCTTTTTCCCATGCGTGTTCAAAATCAGGAACGGCATTGCATTCTGTTTGCAGTGTCACCACAGCAATATTTGCAAAATTACGTTTATGTTTCATTGGACATACAAAAAGTTCTCCATCGACCTCCATTGAGCTTTTTGGCAGAATAAATCTCTGTTCAATTCTGCGTAAGGGGAACGTAAAAGCAGACTGCGCACTTGTGCGCAAAATCGTCGGTGAAGCTTCATCTCCCGAGGCGTACCTACCCGTCGCTTCGTTAGCACCAGGTCGGCTCGTCAGTCTTGCAATCGCTTATCCTAATAAATGATGGTAAGAAGCAGGGTTGCGGAGTCGTGGTGGCGCCAAATCCGACTCCGACTACGACTCCGACTCCTGACTCGTTGCCATGACTCCGGCCGACTCTGTCTCCGACTCCGGACCCCTGCCAGTGTTTCGGAGTCGTGATGGAGCTGTTCCGATTCGGACCGACTCCGACTTCCACTGCGGGCTCCTGACCGACCCCGACTCCGACTCCGACTCCTGGCTCGTTGCCACGACTCTGGGCGACTCTGACTCCGACTCCGACTCTGACTCCGACTCTGACTTCGACTCCGCTCCCCTCGTAAGAAGTAACTGCTCGCCCCTGCACCTGGAGTATGGATATCGTGCAAACGTGTATGGATATCCTGGAGTATGGATATGGATATCCACCGACAGAGCAGACATACAGACATGCTGTAAACGCCATTACACTGCCAATACCATGGCAAATCAAATGGCTATCTATGGCTTTTGATCATCGTTCTACATTTTCCAAAATCTTGAACTGAATGTTGGCAATTTCTCGTGACTACTTCACGACCATGATGCATGCATTTCTGAAATTGATCTTTTTTCAACCAGCCACGTACTCGTATGATAAAATGAATGTCACCATCGTGTTCTACGCCCAAAAGTACCCATAAAACATGTGTCATGCATGGGCTGCGAATAGGTACCAGTTTTAATTTTCGGGGTTATGTGCTTACCTGATTGACCTGACTTTGACCCTGGCCAGTGGCCTATGTTTGACTGACCCCTACATTGATCTGACACTCTTTTAGCACTTATATGAAGGGTTTTGACAGTTGTGACAGTTGTGACAGATTGTTTAGGACCAACTGTTGACTGAATTTATTTAGGACCAACTGATGACGATATAATCGAAACGCGAAACGCGAGGCACCGATTGCGAGGTTCTAAAGTCCATGCTACTGAAAGCCCGATTTCAAGTATTTGACCTGATCTTGACCCGACCTGTGACCTCGAAATTCAACTTTAAAGTATTCATGTGAATCGTCTCGTCGTGTTCTTCTTTCGTTTGCCGCGCCTCGTGCGTTTCGCTGCGCCTATTTGTTCGCGAGTTATCGGCTGGGGGCGTTGAACGCCCCCCCCCCCCGGCAAACGGCGGATGGGGAAATACCCCAGCAACTGCCGGGTTAATCTGACGCATGTTTTGTCATTTGATCGTCATTTTATTTCTTACTTTTTTGCCCAATCTAAAAAAAAAAATCATGAATACTCTTTCTCCAAATTTTTGACCCTTTATGACCAATAGTAAGACACTGTGCGTCACTACGTTGATATTTCTCGCCAGAAAGCATAACAACAATATCCATTCAGTAAAAGCAGTATTCAAAACATGTTCAAAATGCCTCGCGATATCGATAACATAAGGAAAGACATAGGCGACTTATAACATGCTTGCAATGATGACGTCACACATGCGTGACGTGACGTGACCTCGTCATTTCTGAGTTACTGTATGATGCACGAAGGACACTGGTATACCTATGCAAAGTTTCATCGCAGTCGGTCTACGCATTAACAAGTTATGGGCAAAACATTTTTTCGCGTTGACCCCCGGCCATCCGTGAGGCCGTTTCCAACCATAGTGCGCTGACCCTATCTGACCTGAGCCCGGCGCGATATGGGACAGGCAGACGGGGGTTCGGCTCAGCGAAGGCAGCGCCCACTGGTGCTGGGGACTTTTTTAATAGACCTACTGTACTCTCGATACAATACTTGTCCATTCATAACTACATGAACTGCACTGTTCGATAATATCAAAAGATCTCACAGAATACCTACCTGTATACTTTTTACTTCTTACGTCTTATAAAATGAAACTGGATATGAAACGAACGGTGCGTAATATCAGTCAATTTTTCTTATTTCCTGATATACTTAGGTACCCACAAGTTACAATTTTGGCTTTACATTCTAGTCACCTTTAGAGAATCGTATGATTTTACTGACCTTTTCCGTCAAGCTTGCATGACATTAAAGGGACCCTCCCACCTTCAAAAAAGTTAATGAATTGGCATGAAAGTGATGTCCCTTGGTTCAGAAAGAGCGGAAACGAATATCTACCAAATTTCACCGAAAAATATTCACTGGTTTTCAAGATATTAGGCTTTTACTTTTGTTTACTTTTTGGAATCTCCCCTGTTACTAGCGACTTTATTTGGAAGCAATAATTTGGCAGCCTTAAAGTGCGGCAGACGTTGCGCGCAAAGCAGCGTATACCACCACGTGTTAACGATGGTTTTAGTCTAAGATTTAAAAATCGTTAGATCTCCGCTGACGTCACAAATTCTAAGGGGGCATTCCAATGCATTAGCCCCTTAGAATCCGAAAACTGCAAGTTTGAAATTCCATATCTTCGAATTAAAGCATTTTTCGATGTTGTGAGTGCCCAAACCGGTATTTGCAGGCCATGGCCACCAATTTGGCTATCTCAACTCAAAATTAATGTTAAGGTGGGAGTGTCCCTTTAAGCGACTTCATTCTCAATTAATATTTATATTCAAAACAATATGAAGAGATTATAGAGAAGTGAACTCGTGGAATGTTGAACATTGATGGACGGTGAAAGGGAAGTCGCCGCTCAACCACCACTTTGTTCATTGTCCAAACAATTTGCGTTCCACCGAAACAACCCAGTAAAGCCTCTCTCTCCATTGAGGTGGAACGGTGCCGCCGCCGCTGATCTTTGGTAGGAATGTGCCGCCTTCCCACCGCCAGACTGGCCGCGAGGTCCCCAGGGCGTCCTCGGCGGCCCGCGCTAAGGGGAGGCTCGCTGCCGACCAAAGCGCCGGCCTCAATTAGCCAAATAGTAGCCATTTTCCGGCCGTTGGCGGCGGGCGGCGCGGGCCCGTCTCTCCCCGGGGACGGACCAACTCGGCGCGGGGATTACCAGGACCTCTAATAACCAGACCGACATCGACACACCAGCCAGATGATGAGATTTTGATGAGGTGCCGCGCACGCATAGAAACAGCGCCGCTGCGGCAGGAGGCTGACGGGGCATTGCAAGGGTTTACAAAGGGAATGAGCGCCGCAGGCAAAAACAAAGCCCGTCCGAAACCATCCTGGACAGAAAGTAAATGCTGCTTGCAACGTTAATTAACGAGCGAGCGCAGCAATCGAGGGAGCATACCTATTATTCCCAAGCAAGTTTTATTCCTGCTTGTTTTTTTAAGGTATTAAAAAAAAAGATCATCCTCTTTTCTTCCGATTTGACATAGGTAATTTTGACAATTTGACACTGTGGTGACGTCATTTTTTGCGTGACCTGAAAATGGTTTTAAAAAAACATTGTAGCCCTTTTCGGCTTGTATCCGATGTGGTTTACTGCTTGTCGCTTGCTTGCTTCGTTTAGAAGATTTTAAGGCTGAACCAGGCTCGTTCTGTAGTAAGGAAATCGCATGGAGAGCCTGTTTAAATACATTAGGTATTAACCCAACACCGGTTGGGCTTCTCAGCCAACTTTGCCTGAATGGGGGTGGGGGAGGGGGCGCATTTTGTCACACCAGCATTATACTCGCATCAATCGTTCCTGCGCAGGGAGATGCGTGTGACTTACAATATACCTTTTATAATGAGTACCTATAATCTATATAAATGCATTTGGATTGAATATTTCCTGTAATATCACCCCATGATTTAGGAGCAACTTTCCTTATTGTAATTTTCATCGAGTCATGAGTCACGCACAAATACACATGCCTGCTGTAATGGGGCATTCTGCATTAAAATCACTATAAGAACAGTACCTAATATCATAATGACTGCTGAAAAATGTTCGTAAGATTAGTAATGATAAATTAATATTGATAAACGAATCAATGATCATTTGATGAATGAATATGATCGGTCAATGAATGAACGATATATCAAGGATTAATTATCAGCACGTCCACTATAACCCTCCACCATTCACGAAGATCGTGTTTTGGGTTTTATAAAAAAAAAAATCGTGATAACAGCACCGAATGTATGTCATTCGCGTGATGTAATGCTTGCACTATGGGTTTCGCACGCGACTCGCCATTTTCCACCGCACATGTACCGTCAACTTTACCTCATAGAGCATCGTGCAGCAGTGTTTATGAATGTCGAAATAAGTCGCACGCCACCACTGCGAGAAAGTCAGCCGGAACAACTGAGCGACTACCGAGTAACAACTGTGAACGAAACACTGAGTGCACCTCGCAAACGACCTCAACTCTGGGAACAGAAACATGCAAGAATAAATACAGTTGCCAGAAATGGCATGGCATGCTAGTTAGCGGATTGAAATTTTAGTCGAATTACTAATATTTTCAGTGTAATGAGATCTTCGGTAAAAGAGAGAAGGCCTACGTATTAGCATGGGCTGAATATTGGATAGATACTTACTAGTTTTCCCTCTGAGTGTTATAATAAAAACGATAACGATTATCGCTACCAAATTACAGAATACATTTACGACATTCATTGCTCAACCTGCTGAAAAGTTTTTCTTTTTTCTTTTTTTCCGGGGTTCAACCGGTAGTTTATTAGTATCAATCCATTCCTTTCGATGCATTTAGTGCAGATAACAATAAATGAGCTAACTCGCAAATAGGTCAAAATAAACATAATTCGCCCGTAGGGGAAGTTGGGGGAACGCCGAATACTTTTTTCTGACGCCCGTAGCACGTAAGGTAGACAACATAAGCTATTCTTGTTGGCGTCATTCGAGAGGCCAGTCTTTTGCCTTTCAAACATACCAGGCGCATTTGATGAATTCGCATACCGTTAAGCGCACAAACTAAAAATATCAAAGAAGTGACTTTTTCGGCGTTGCCCCGGACTGCGGGGAAAGCCGAAATGGAAGAAATGATCTACGGGGAATGCCGACATTGATGTTTTGCCACATTATCTCAAACTTTATCCAGAATTTATCAAAGCTGACACGCGTTTTAAGAGCCTGAGGACGCTTGGTGCACACTGGAAGCTATAATTGTGTGATATGATAAGAAAATGCCAGGTAAATAATTCCTTATAGGTAACAGGCCGTTGTGTCGGTTGAAAGTGTAATTTGTGTGACTAAAAATTCGCGTTGCTATTCTACAGCAGTAAAGTCCACGTAGCGTGCTTTAACGTGCGTAATTGCACGTTTTCGGCATTACTCCAGCCAGCCATACTTTCATTTGCAGGCCCATAACTTTTCAACGTGCCGTATAAATTTCAAATAGGCAGCACACTTATGCAAAGACATGCTGAAGATTACTTGACCGAATTGGCCAGACAAACGGTAGTATAATGAGTAAGAAATGCAGCTTCAAAGGCGCATGTAGTACAAGGAACGCGTACCTTGAAAACGCTCTTGGCGCCCTCACAGCCGAAGTATTCCTAATGACGACTCGTAACAAACATGCGATAATTGTAGTCACGCTTCTGAGCATCACTGACAGGTGGCATCCATGTCTTACGGTTTTCGAAATATCTCGAATTTCGGCTTTGCCCCAACTCCGGCATTGCCCCAACTTCCCCTATTGATAACGAACAATGTGACACTACCGATAATGTGACACTACCGATAGTTGTTGTTGATCTCATACCTAAAAAGGTCAGGTCAACAAGTCACGCTAAGTGACCTCACCTCGAAAAATGTTGAAACATAAAACAAGCGAGATAATGGTCAGTGGCCCGTCTATATTCGGCAGCAAGAGCCCGCTCCTTTCGCTTTTTTAAATCAGTGAAAAAAATCGGGCAAGTTGTTTTGCGATGGGTCCATTAAAAGATAAACGGAAAAATATCACGTCCTACTTTCAGCGAGCAACCGGCCAGCGCTCGGCCCCTGCCAGCGGGCAGCGGTACAGCCCAGCGCCCCTGCCAGCGGTACGGCCCAGCTTTCCTGCCAGCAGTACGGCCCAGCGCCCCCGCCAGGGGGCAGCGGTACATCCCAGCGCCCTGCCAGCGCCCCTGCCAGCAGTACGGCCCAGCAGTGCGGCCCAGCGCCCTGCCAGCAGCACGGCCCAGCGGCACAGCCCAGCGCGGCGGTAGTACATACGGCCCATCGCCCTGCCAGCAGCTCGGCCCAGCGCGGCGGTGTGGTCCAGCGCCCCTGCCAGCGCCATCCCCGTCCGGCGGTTGAGGACGGGGGCGCGCGGCGCGGCTTCTGTGCGGCTCGCCACCACCAAATTACGCGGCTCGACGGCGGCGGCGCGCACCTGAATGCCGAGCGCGTTTTTCCACCCCGCAGCCGCGACTCGCTCCGACGGGCCGCCGTCACGTGACCGCGCACAGAACGCACGGCGTCAGTCACGTGACCCTCCGTGGTCGGCGTTTCTTTGAGTGTGACAGCGGCCGGCGCTCTCCGAGTGAGGCGGGTGAAAAACTCCCCCCCCCCCCCGGCCAGGTTTTGTGGAGGCTGGCGGAATGTCTCCGGGCAGAGGCGGGAGATGAGGCGTTTGAGCCGCGCCGGACCAGAGGCGGGAATATGGTCAGCGGGGTCACCGGGGCAGACCGCCGGCAGCGGTGCCCAGACAAACGCACGGCGGGCTCCCCGTCGAACCAACCCTGTCGACGCTGCGCAGCACCACGCACGTGACACGTGCACTTGCAGAGATTTGTTTCCAAATAGTGTCGGCAGGCGAACACACGCATAGATAAGAAAATCAGTCCGGGATCTGATCCCAAGAATCTAGATCTGGGATCCATCGGTATCATACGTAGTCCCAGCCCCTCCATTTTGTCGTGGGATGGACAGTGATCACGATCACAAAATAACCTCTACATAGCCTCTGACTGAGACGGTCGCAGGTTTACGGTGGATGAGGAGGCAGGAAGTCGCTGAGTTGGAGACGGCACGCCGTGTCACCTCTGCTAGTCGGATGGTACTGAGTACTGAGTGTGCAGCCGGTCACCTCTGCTGGGTGGGTACTGAGTATTGAGTGTGGAGCCGGTCACCTCTGCTAGTCGGATGGTACTGAGTGTGGAGCCGGTCACCTCTGCTGGGTGGGTACTGAGTACTGATTGTGGAGCCGGTCACCTCTGCTAGTCGGATGGTACTGAGTGTGGAGCCGATACGTGGTGTCACCTCTGCTGAATGGTTACTGAACACTGGAGACGGAACACCCCCAGCTTCTCAGGTTGCCGCAGATCCGGGGACGATCTCCCGCCCATCTCCAGCCCTCGCGACGTCTCCCTGACATCTAATCGGAGATGATTTCATCTTTCCATTTGGCGGCGCGGCCGTGGCGAGGCGCCCATCGCGTTAAGCCGCCGGGCAAAAACGACCCCGCGCACTGGGCCGTGAACAGGCCGACTCGACACTAATGCCGAGTCCGCTGGGCTGCAGACCAGACACAGTTACTGAGTCCGCCGCGCTGGGCCAGACACAGGTACCGAATACACTGAGCTGGGACAGACACAGGTACTGAGTACACTGGGCAGGGACAGACACAGGTACTGAGTACACTGAGCTGGGTCAGACACAGGTACTGAGTACACTGCGCTGGGCCAGACACAGGTACTGAGTACACTGGGCCAGACACAGGTACTGAGTACACTGCGCTGGGCCAGACACAGGTACTGAGTACACTGAGCTGGGCCAGACACAGGTACTGAGTACACTGGGCTGGGCCAGACACAGACAGGTCAAGATTAGGTCAAAGGCTAAAGTTAAACGATGATCACATCCACATATAGGATTCTATTGATTGATTGCAGTTTTCATTAAATCAAGCCCAATTTAGGGCCGATGGCTGACCAATCTACATACTTATAATAAAAAACGTAAACAATCCAACACTGGTCTCAGCACGTGCACACACTGCTCACGTTCAGCAGGGCCAGTTTTATATTTCAGGAACGGCTGGGTCGATTGCGCTCAAATTTGATACACCACTTTGGTCAGGTATGAGAAGAGCATGGGTAGGGTAGGGTATAGGGTAGGGTAGGATACGTAGGGGTAGAGATAGGGTAAGATAGTGTAGGCAGTAGTGGCGGAAGACCTTCAATTAAGGGGGGGGGGGGGGGCACTGTCGACTTTTGGTCCCATTCTTTCCATGCAACGCCCATAGGGGTAATGTAAAAAATGGCCAAATCAAGGGGGCACGGTGCCCCAGCCCAGCCAGCAATTCGTCCGGGATGCGGTTGGGGACGGTCGGGATAGGCTCCGGATGTCCCGACTTGTCCCTACCGGGTTGGGTAGGCTTGGGTTGTCCCAATCGATACCGGACCTCGATGGCCGGCGGTAGGGGCGACTCGGGATTTCCGGACCGCATGCTTAATCGGTTGGGACGCGGTACGGATAGCCCAATCGAATCCCATGTTTAGACAGGCTTGTGATTTACGTTGTTATCCCAACCGATCTGAGAAGGCGCTTCGGGCACCATATCCGGTGGCCCAGAAAGCCTGGAAAAGCAATCAGATGGGCCGCGTGCAGGCAGACGCGTCCTCTGAGCGCAGCGGCCAGTCTAGCTGCCGCGTTGGTCAAGTGTCGATCCCTCCTTTGAGCTGCTGCCTTAGGATATTGCTTTTGAACTGGCTCTAGCAAGCGGTCGGTTCAACTGTTGTCGTTGCAGGGAAATCAGTCCGTCTTTGAGAACAGGGTGAGTATAGTGCACACTTCATCCGTGATGTATGGAGCGGGAAAGCTATAGGTAATATAAATTTTTATTTTCGTTGTGGTTGTACGGCATGTGAATTACACTCGTGCTGTCGCATGTTTGATCAGTTATCATGGACAGAAGATGTTTGGTCTCATTGTCAAGTGTCGTTGGTTGCATTGTAGGTTTGAAACCTGAATTACCAGGCATACCACGTGAAATGTCAGATGTGGGTTATTTCTTACTGATTTTTAGTGTGTCCCAGACTTTGATTAATTACCTCTTGGTCATTTTCAGATGCTCTCTTCGCACAGTGGTGAACCGCCCGACCAGATGCCAGCCGTCTACATAGTTTCGCGGTGGCTCTCTGAAGCCCGTGACGGCACACGGACACACTGTCCGCAGAGGAGCCGACACGAACAAGGCGCAGGCCTGCTATAATGACTGTGAACACCGGAAGTGAGTCCGCTGTGCCAGCGCCTTGCAGCAGCGCTAAGATGCTGGCCGACGCCATGAATGTGCTGGCCAGGCTGTGAATTTGTTAAAATTTGACCTGTGTGCAACCAATAAATTTGTGAATATATTTCAGTGTCCAATGCAATTCATTTTGTCGTGCAGGCATTATAAAGGTTGGATTGGAGAATAATGAAGAGGCGAGGGGTTGCGGTGGCGCAAGCAAAGTGGTCGCATCTGCATAACAGCAATCTGCGGTTATAAGACTGCGATTAATATGTCAGATACCTGCGGTATTCCCGAACCGGCCGTGCGGGCCGAGTTGGATACGTGCGGGATCTCCCAACCGACCGTGCGGGGTAGGTTGGGATATCCGGACCGTTCCAGCCCGTACAAAGTGTCTCATTTCCCAATCCTGTCCCACTCCGGTCCCGATCGGGGTGGTGCGGGCTGAGTCCGAAAATCCCGATCGGAAACGGAGTGGGATTGCTGGCTGGGAGTGCCCCCCCCCCAGTTCCGCCGCCTATGAGAGTAGGTTAGGCAAGATTACTTTACTAATATTAGTAAAGCAGGTTAGGTTCATAGAGGTAGGCGTAGGGGTTGTGTAGAAGTAGGGTAGGGGTAGGATAGGGGTAGGGGTAGGATAGGGGCAAGAAGGTGTAGGGGTAGGATAGGGGTAGGGGTAGGATAGGGGTAGGGAGGTGTAGGAGTAGGATAGGGGTAGAGTAGGAGTAGGGTAGAGGTAGAGCAGGAGCAGGGTATAGGGAAGAGTATAAGGAGCAGGGTACGGGGAGGGTTGAGTTGAAGAAAAGCCTAACATACAAAAGACTCGAACACCCCGCATCCATCACCATCTTACCTACCCTATAGTTCAATAAAAACATACACATCTACTGAAATAATACAAATCAAGTTTCTATACCCAGACTAATGCATCCGTAAAGCAAATCTAATCAAAGCATATTGTTATCGCGAAAACCTGTACTTTAGTAGTTAAAAGTTGGTCAGAAAATTCGATAATGGTCGAACATAGCAATTGCAGGTTGCAGTTATGTTTAGTCGTCGGAAAGAGGGTTTCTGATTTTCAGAGCAAACCTGTAACTTTCGTACTCTCCTTAAACTGGTGCAACTTTTCAAACATTAAAAATGTATCCGAATGTGAATGGACGGCTTGAAGAAGTCAGAGTCCGCGTTAAGCAATGAGGTGCTGCGGCTTGCGAACGCCCAGACCTCTACCGTCCGGTATACAATTTCACTACCGTGGTAATGATACAGATATTGATGTAAAAACTAGCGCTCATAATAATTTTCCCCAAGTGTCAGCGGGTCGTCCGGAGCCCTGGACGGGCGCGCACCTGCACAGAGCTGCGGAGGCACGCGGGCGTATCAGGTCGCGCCGCCCCGGCCCGCTCGCGCTGTGGACGCCGGTCGAGTGAACAAAGGTGGGCCTTGAGAGGACCGCTGGTAAGCCTGATAGAATCCTTCAGAGCAGGGCAGGCTCAGAGCTGTCTCCCGAGCCGGGGCAGATCGAGGTCCGAGGACCTGACCGGGCTTTTCAATTGGACAATACGGCGCCACTCTGCTCGCCATTCACTGGTGAAACGGAGCTGGTCGGCAAACACGGGCCAGAGAGAAGCGGATCGCGATCGGCTGCCTCAACCGGCCTTCACCCGGGATTTCATGTGTCGTAACTTATCCAATTTCGGTGTAAAGTGCTGTTTATTTTGTGCATACCTATATTGCTTATTTACTGAATTTGTTTCGCTCAAAATTATCCACATCTTCCCGAAAATCAAATATGATGGGTAAGCAGAAGCCCTGCATACAGGCTTTGAATGCGGGTAATGGACAACGAAGAAGTTTGGTAAAGTCAGTGTGGCCAGCATTGCTCTGCTAAACATTTTGTCAACAATTTCTTGTGGAAATCAGATGGAATAGTAACCTTTTACTCATAACTAAAGTAAGCCGAAAACAAATCCATTTGTTGGATTTGTTTTTGGCTTACTTTAGTTATGAGCAAAAGGTTACTATTCCATCTGATTTCCATTATAATCATAATCATGCTAAAAAAAAACGTTTCACACCATTCAATTTCTTGTGGAATTAACTATTTATTCATTCAAAGGTTCATGTATCGTGAAACAAACACTTTTACTTAGCATGAAGCTTTCGGGGTATTTTATAACTTTATAACCATACCATGTAACATTATCCCATGTTCTTTGCAATTTGCTTTTGGATATAGGTACCTCTGTAGTTTACTCTGCATTGCATTTGTTCTTTCATCCACAATATGTAAGTAAATGGTGTACTAGTAGGGCTGCGGAGTCGATGGATTTTCGGCGACTCCGACTCCAACTCCGACTCCGGCTTTCAAAAACCAGCTCCGACTCCGACTCCGACTCCGGGCAGAATTGTCGACTCCGACCGACTCCAACTCCCGACTCCGACTCCGCAGACCTAGCAGGGCTGCGGAGTCGACAGATTTTCGGTGACTCCGACTCCGACTCCAGCTCGGGTTTCTAAAATCGACTCCGACTCCGACTCCGACTCCGGTCACAACTGTCGACTCCGACCGACTCCGACTCCGACTCCGACTCCAACTCCGCAGCCCTGCCTACTAGGTACCTTTCATTTTTTACCGCTAACAATAATGCCGCATTGCCTGGACCCGTGGCGCTGAAACTTTGGCTTTCGGTAGGCGGCCACCGGCCAATAATGCCTTTATATTGTCCAGTATCAGGACTGTCCTGTTCATGCACGTGCACACTGCACACGTGCATGGGGCTGCTTCTAAGTCTTGAAAACAGTTGGATTCATTGCTCGGGAAGCTAGGCAAGAAAGCCGCTGGGCATGTACCGGTTATAAGGGTGGCCCGCATGAGTCTATTGGCCCTCCTTTTGCATTGCCGGCGGCTAGCCGTAATGGCTATAGTTTGTGGTGGTGTGCTGCCACAGCACCTATATGGTAGTGTCCGCGGCCGCCGCGCCGCGCCGGTTGGCCGTGTCGTGCTCTCTGAACAGGCACGCCGTGCCATCTAGAGACAGGTCTGCCTACTAACAGACACCGGTCGCGCACGTAAGTAGGTATAGGCTTTTATGTTAACCCTCGCATGTGTGCGGTGTTTGCCAGCTTCTAACGTGTAGGGTGGGGGGGGGGGGGGGGTCGGTTGGACCTTCCTTCTTGCCGTTTGGCCCCTGATCAAGCTAGAGCTTCGCGGAAAAAAACGAGCGTGTTGCCCGTCACGAGAGGAAGCCGATGATACCCAATTTTAAGGTCCTAGGTCATTGGTTGACCTTCCAGGTCAGGTCAATGACCCAAAAGTCGGGAAATCGGGACCTGTTAGAAAATCGTAAAGTGTGGTTGCTGTAAGGTTTTCGGGGTGCTGATCACGAATATCGTGTTAGTTTTGATCTCAGATAATGTCTTTAAGCATTTAGACCAGATCGGGTCAGGTCAGGTCAGGTCAACTGCAGTAGGGGTCGTGACGGGTATTCGTAGTAGGTGTCAACCGCCTCTGACAGCTTCGTAACATGTTACGAAGGCACCAAAACTACTTCGTAAATGCTCAAATGGTTTCTAAATTCGAATTCAGCTCCAAAAACTAGCCGAGAAACACGTAAAACTCGAAAAAGTGAGCCGAGGTCACCAAAGGTCAATGACCTGACCTGACCTTCAGGTGACCTTGACATCCACCCTAATGCATGGGACCAACATCGAATCACATGTTTGAACGTTTGAAACCACGAAAAGCTTGCAAACGCGCGGCCAATCCGAGCCGACATACGCCGAATCGCGATTCCGGCCAAACATGGCCACGAGAAATAGGTCACAGGTCAAAGGTCACTTGGGTCAGGGTCATGAAATTTTCAGAGTATGTGTAAAATGGATTAACTCGAGGGTACTGACAGTTTCATCGCGATCGGCCGCTTTTTGCGCGAGTTATTTGCAAAAAAAAACTATGGGGGTCCATCCGACCCCCCACTCCCACCTCCATGCCTACACATGCGAGGGTTAAGTTTTCGGTCCGTTACCCAGTGGCTGGGATAGATGTTAGAGAAAACGTCTAAGGCGCGATGCCTTAGACGTCTCCCGTCTAAAGTCTAAACCGTCTAAGGCCTTACATTAACGGGACTGGGAGACGTTTCCTGCGGCTGCGGGGCTTTGCGGACAGAAGGCGGACGGAAGACGGGAAGGAGACGGACAGAAGACGGGAGTAAGATGCGCAGAAGACGGGCAGACGACGCGCGTAAGATGGGAAGAAGGTGCCCAGGAGACGTCTCTTCTCCGCGCCGGTGCGGTGCTATGAGTCTGAGCGTGCGTCTCTTCTCCCCGTTCCACGTTACGGCCTCTGCCAGGTGTGGGACGGAGACGACCCGCCGACTGCGGCCAGCCACGCAGACGGCGCCGGCGCTCTGATATAAAACCGGCCGTCAGTCTGTCGCCAGTCACCGCTCAGACCCACAAGAGTCCACCGGAAACCCGCGGCCGCCGCTGACAGGCCGGCCGCGACACCCAGACGCCGTGCATTCTTTGAGTTATGGCTTGATTTAAAGGGCCGGTCGGCGGTATAAATAATTCGGCTCGACCTTTGTGGGCGCGCCGCTCCCACGGACCTCGCAGACCGGAAGCCCCGGCGCGGACGAGCTAACGGCCTCTGCCGTAACCCGTGGGAGCTGGAGCCGTCAAAAGGTCCTCCCCGTCCCCCGGCAGACGGCGGCGGGGGAGGTGGGACAGGTGCGGCTCCCCGGACACTGGCGCATTGTACCGCCCTCACAGAGAGCGCTCACAGCGTCCAGACACGAGGAAAGGCGGGCAAAGGCACGGCCGAGGTAGGCCAGTGTGGCTGGGGCTACAGGGTCCAGTCAAGGGTGAAATAATGGGACTATTTTGACATTTAGTTTGAAGTGGTTTGTGTACAATCAATCTTTTTTAATAGTGGTAATGCTAACCAAGCACATTGATGTCTCTTTATTTTGCGAGCAGGATCACTGAGCTGCTACGCTCTCTGAGCCGAGGCCTCAATCAGAACGCGAAACGAAAACAGTGGGCACTTTATCGGTTCGGCCAGTGCCCGGGAGCCATCATAAAGCAATCAGCCGGGCAGCTGCGTCAGCGCCCGGCGCCCGGCGCCGCTGCACTCTGCCGGCGCGGGCCCAGATCGAAACGCCATTTCGCGAGCCGGCGGCTTTATCTCCCGGGCACCGCTGCAGACAAAACTCGCTCGCCGGCTCCCAATTCGACGCCGTCGAATCGACGCCGTAATCCGCTTATACGTCGGCGGCGCGGCGGCGGCCGGCGCCGCGCTCCTCCATGGAAAACGATAGCGGCGCGGCGCGCTGACGCCCCCGACGGCAGCGGCGGCCGCCGCGCATGACGGCGACAATCCTGACGGATGACGACCGCCGGCTTTGAGGCCAATTGGCGCCGCTGGCGGCCACTGTTTCCGTGATATACCGCTGCCAGCAACAGGATTGGGGCTACCGGGCACGGCGGAAAAGGCACCCCGCGCCGCCCGCTCAAAGAGAGCAGCAGTGGCGTGTGCCGGGCTGCTACAAATACAAATTCGACTCGCCCGGGTCACAAGGACATTTAGCACCGAAAAGTGATTTGTGATGACAAATTAACGACTTGTGGAAAGGATTATCGTTCTATTTTGGGACTTCTGCCGGAAATCGCGTTCATGTAAAAAAAAAAAATGTGGGCTCGTAAGACTCTTTCGACCTAAATAGCTATGGTCAATGGCATAATGTGATATTCAATATCTAATATTGAAGAATTACATTTAGAACAAATTACAATGACTATAAACTCTCCTTTTCCCACATGTCTGCTGAACATGTGGTACCAATGCCGTTCTCAGTTATCTATCAATTTCAAGATTGGTTACCAGGGTTGTATACCAATCAAGTCGATTGAATTGATTGATTTGATTCAGCGCGTATTTTGAGTTGATTGGATTGAGTCGATTGACTTTTCGAGATGACTGGTTGACTGACTCAGGGGTGTCGTTTTCCGAAAATGATTGGTAGTGCCCAAAGGCGGCGGCTGGCCATATATGACGGGGCTTACAAGGTAGGGTACCCCCAAATCTGCCTTTCTCATCGGATTTCGGCCACTTATTTTTCGCCCTGGTCATTGACAAGACTATCCGAAATCTTAAAAAAAAAAAAAACACAAAAAAAACTTTGGAAATCTGGGTCCACACCGGACGCCATGCACAAAACGTGCAGTTATATAGGCAATAGTGTCGGAGGAATGCACGCCATTCTGAAAGAGGCCCACATCGACTTAAAAGGACGGCTGTGCTGAAAGGGGACAGGAACAGCTTTGAGGGCCCAAGCCGACTAAAAAAGACGGCTGCGGGGCCAGGAACGGTTTTGAAGACCCACGCCAATTGAAGGGTTCGACAACTAACGAGGACTGGAAACACAACGATAGTTAGAAAGACCTGCTTGCCAAAATAAAAGGATGACAGTACGAGGGGCGTTCAGAAAGCTATGGGCCCGACCATGAAGGAGCAGAGAGATACAGCATCGACTCATTAGACCAAAAAGTTCATTTATTCAAATAAACACCGTTAAGACAAACACATTTCGCGCAGCGCTTCGCGAGAGCCCTCAAGGCCTCCATAACCAAGTGGGTTTTGGACCCATCCTGCACGTCCAAGACGGCTGATTTCGTGCCTGCTGTTAGCGAGGTTGCCGCTGCTAATTTTCTTATGTTGGGGAAGAGGTGGCAACCACTAACCAGAGTGTGCAAGGTTCGGAGAGAAAAAAGTGGATGCGACAACAACTCGAAGCTCATCGCTTCACTGTTCGTCATCCCGCCCATGTACGCAGGTGCGTGGTCGCGGATCAGGTGCACACTTTACGTCAGCTTCCCTATAGCCTCTCCTCGATGTTTATCGAATGGACGCACATCATCAATTGTGTGCCACTGTTTTGGAAAGTTGACGAGCGGAGGGGGGTCGCATCGACCCCTCCCCCCTGCCAGGCCGTGTTATGAAAAATGCCCAGGGCGAGGGTTAACGCTTGGTGCCTTTTCTGCACTAACTACTATGAAACGAATCACTGCTCTCTTCTGGGCGTCGCCCATCCTATCCGAAATGGCGAACTATGCTACGAATAGAAGCCCGAATCAATCACAGAAGAGACTTAATTAATGGCCACTTACTTAATTTGCGTAAGTGGACATCCCAATAACACATCATTTAACACACCGCCTTGCAGGCCAAAATTCCAACTTCTTCATTGTTCGGCCCGAAACTTTTTGAACGCCCCTCGTAGTTACGAGCTTCAGTTTTCGGGGTCTGATGCGGTAATGACCTGGCGTTGAACCCTGGGGAATCAGGCTACATCACCCACTCAAATCAATATACCTATGGCCTATTCTGGAGCACCGCGGCACCTTCCGAAGTCGGTGTAGGGCCTCCAGCGGCTGGTGTGGAGACGGATCGGGGTCTATTAGGGGCGGTCGCGTGGTATGCGGGACTCAGAGGCAGTTATGGACCTCTATAACCAATTGCGTTTTCGAGCCTCTTAAAATCCATTAAGGACCGGAGTCCTAGACACGTGAAACCTCATTGTCAGCTACATGCACCTACTGTGGCTAGAACCTTATTTATGTACTTGCATATGTGCTTATTTAATATTTGCTTATCTGTTTATTTTGATTTTTTATCACTGATAAGTGACAAAAGATTGGTAGGGCTCAGCGAACATTGGTAGGGCCCAAATAAAAATTGGTAAGGCTCGGGCCCTACCAGGCCTATACAAAACGACGCCCCTGACTATTGTGAAACTTTGTAGGTAGGTAGGTAGGTAGGTACCACATAACTTGAAATTACTTGACGTAATGACATGATGTGGAAAGTGAAAATGATACCTAGGTATTGATGAAAATTTATGGACTTAGGTACGCTATAAGAAGATTGAATTGGTCAACCAATTCAAATTCAATCTACTTGTGGAGTAAGTCTATAGATTTTCATCAATAGTTACCACTTACCATTGAAGTTACTTGCTATCATGTTGATTTTATACATAAGAACCTCATTCATTTTATTTGTATGACATGTTTGAATGCAATTTTCTCAATAAGTGAAGAAAAATGTTGGTAGTGCTCAACAACACATTGGTAGTGCTCAGCTGAACATTGGTAGTGCTCGGGCACTCCCAGGCCTATACAAAACGACGCCCCTGGACTGACTCGTTTGACTTTAGCGACTGGTTGACTGATTTGATTCCCGAAAATTAGAGTGACTCGTATGATTGAGTCGATTGAATGGAAAGTTGAAATAAGTTTTAGTTGACGAAAAATAATGACACCAATTGATGACATCAAAGATCACAAAACTACACTGAAAACTGCTTGTCATCACAACTGCAATATGGAGTAGATGGCCAAATAAAGAACAGGGCCTAAACATGAACAGCCAACTTTGACTTTCAACTGCAATAACTGCTCCAATTGAGTCCAATCCTGTGATAGAACCTGGCGATGCACCTACCTACCTTTCTGCACTCAGCAGGAATTTTTTTTTTAATCCAGATGATAAAGTGCAAGGCCCTATATACTAATAAAGTGTGATTAATTACTAATTCACATCTCCACATCTCCTCAGAAACAACCCACTGAACTCTATAAATATCTGAAACCCCTACAAAAATAACTGAAACAAAAGCGCCGTTTTCGTCTCGCTAATTACGTTTACATTAATAGCTAATTTGCTGCATTGTTTAATTTGCAGCAGAACGTTTGTTGATCCTTTTCTCCTGAGAGCCTAGGCATAACATATTTCATTTTCCTTAAAATATTTTACCGAATATTATTAAGTGGTTTTATTTCAATTGAAATAATAATTAAAACGAAATTGGTGTTGTACAACCGATTTATTTTATGATGATCTACCATACTACATGATAATCAATGACGTCATCTTACCAAAAAATCAAAAGACGAAGAATAAGGATTTATAAAAGCTTAGCATACTTCTTGGCAAAACGTTTTCTTTGTTTTTTTCGCAGTCGCACCAACGGCATTTAATTTTCCTTGTTCTTCTTCCTTTGTCCTTAACTTATCCTGTGGTTCCAGAGTCCCTGTCCTTTCCATTTCCTTTTAAATATATTTTAATGCTCATCCCTATCCCCCAGTCCTAACAGTTTCAAATTGTATTGCAATAAAATGTTTTGAATTCTTCACATATAACCTATCTACCTTCGTTGGTACTGTTGGTAGCCAGTGACACATCTAGGCAGGTAAGTAGGTACCTACCTGCTTTCCTGCTGTCTTCATAAAGCATACCTAATGAAGTTGTCAAATTTATAGTACATTTTCAACACTTTCATATCAATATGGTGTCAGTGTGGCATATAACCTAGCTAGGTTCATTATGTTCAGGGTTCAATTCAGAAGAGCTCCGCATAACTCACATAAGAGACAGACGGGGGCTTTACATGGGGTAGATGGCCTGATGACTTAGCTGGAATATGGCCAAAATTAAATTGACAACTTTTAGGTGAAAGGTGGTGATTTGGGTTAAGGGGCGTTTGTTGAAGTCAACTACTGGGTTATTTTGCACCCATTAAATGAAACTTCTGCTCCAATTCTACCCATTGAACCTCAATATCATGATCCACCTGTCCAATGTCCATCACTAGGTATCCTTCCTTATTACATAGAAACTTTGAATGGCATGGCAATTTATAATTTTAAATGACAATATTTTTGTTTCTTCTGTAGGTAGGTAGGTAGGTAGGTAGGTACACCAGACTGCTATGGACACTTTTCCAAGTTGGTGGGGCAAAAAACCTAATGTATATCTTGGTTTGAGTCGTTTGATTGAGTTGATTGATTCCTTTCATTGTCGCGTTTGAGTCGATTGAATCAATTCCCGAAAACTGCTCTGACTTGATTGATTTGATTGGTTTCCCAAATTTGTCGTGATTGAATTGATTGCTATTGATTGAGTCGTATACAACCCTGGGTTACATTGTAGTCTGATCGCCATTTGCTTGAGAAATGTTTAGGTAAATTGAAATTGCTAACATGCAGAACAAAACATAGATAGGCTTATACCTATCAAAAAAATGTATAAAATAAGAGCATATGTGTATTGTGTAATCATGATACAGCTGAATACTTTATTTGCAAATAAATTCGCCACCACTATGCTATACCTACTTGAAAATGGAAATTACGGAAATGTTCTCAAAGCAAGAGAAAATTTGTAATTAGGCTGTACCGCTGTACCTAACTATGTGATAAAAGACGAGAAAGCTAAATATACATGTACGTGTAAATATACATGTACGAGTATATTAGCCGTATTCACGACGGTCTATCCGGCGAGTGCACCTGATTTGACCAAATCTGCACCTAATTTCTTTTACAGCAAATATCTTCATCGATCGATGATGCTCTCTGATAATATGACAAAGCAGGCATATAAGCAATTAGTGCAACCCTAGCTGATAGCTGCTAAGAGACAAACTGAAGCTGATTTGACCAAATCTGCACCTAATCTGTACCAGATGTGCACCAAATGTGTACCAGATGGCCGTCGTGAAAACGGCTATTAAACAGACATTTCGTCTAGTCTAGAATATATCGTATTTTTCATATAAAATGTATTTTCTACCTTTAAGCGCCCGAAAGATATCGGCAGTACGGGATAAAATTATTAAACCGCAAGTAGGTAGAAAAATCTATTAAGCGTTTCGCTAGGTAGAAAAATCTATTCAGCGTTTCGCTAATCGGCTCGACGTTTAAAATATTTTTTTCTTTCTACTCGCGGTTTAATAATTTCATCCCGTACCTACCACCGATATCTTTAGGGCATAAAAATACAACATATTTCAGACTATAGTTCGTTTTTTTTTCAATAGGACGCTGGCTCAAAGTTCAATATCGAAGCTCTCACGTGAGTTTTGGCAGCTTCAGTGTCTGGCTAAGAATTTCTTAATTCGTATATAATCTACTATTATAAATCTTAAAAAGTCCGCCGCCGGTTACTCCCAAAAAGGCGTATTGCAGCGCCGTCGATTGACGCACGAGGGTGAAATTTTCACGACTCGTGGGTCACGTCATTCAACAGGTCGTATTAAATTTTGGGCACGATGCGGCCGGCGGTGCGCCCGTGGCGCGTGCTCATGTGCGCCATAGGGTTAGCATTAGAATCGGCAAAAACAGGCTATTGCTCGGGAACGGTAAGGGCTACGGGGGTGAAATTTTCACGCCTAGTCGATCGCATGCACTCATTTGTCGTATTAAATTTTCGACGGTGTGGGTTCAGCGGTGTGCACGTGGTGGGGCCGCGGTCGGCGCCGAGCAAAACGCTCGTGCTTTAGGCTCAGTTGTTCGCTTAAAAACCTGTGTGAAAATAATCAGACAACGAAGGCCGACACAAGGCACCGCTCGCCAAGGGGATTCGCCAGTAAATAAAATGAATTTGTTTTTGCAATATCTCAGCCGTTTCTGGGCCGATTTAGCTGAAACTTGGACTGTCGGTGGTAGTGTAGTGTAGGCCGGTAGGGTAGGGTAGGGTAGGGTAGGGTAGGGTAGGGGATTGTAGGGTAGGGTTGGGTAGGGGATTGTAGGGTAGGGTAGGGTAGGGGATTGTAGGGGATTGTAGGGTAGGGTAGGGTAGGGTAGGGTAGAGTTAGGTAGGGTAGAGTTAGGTAGGGTGGGGTAGGGTAGGGTAGTGTAAGGGTAGGGTAGGGTAGGGTATAGGGTAGGATAGGGTAGGGTAGTGTAAGGGTAGGGTAGGGTATGGTAGGGTAGGGTAGGGTAGGTTAGTGTAGGAGTAGGGTAGGGTAGGAGTAGGGTAGGGTAGGAGTAGGGTAGGGTAGGGTAGTGTAAGGGTAGGGTAGGGTAGGGTAGGGTAGTGTAAGGGTAGGGTAGGGTAGGGTAGGGTAGGGTAGGATAGTGTAAAGGTAGGGTAGGGTAGGGTATGGTAGGGTAGGGTAGGGTAGGGTATGGATGGGTAGGAGTAGGGTAGGGTAGGGTAGGGTATAGGGTAGGGACTAGGGTAGGGTGGGGTAGGGTAGGGTAGGGTAGGAGTAGGGTAGGGTAGGTAGGGTAGGGTAGGGTAGGGTACGGTAGGGTAGTGTAGGGTAGGGTAGGGTAGGGTAGGGTAGGGTAAGGTAGGGTAGGGTAGGGTAGGGTAGGGTAGGGTAGGGTAGGGGTAGGGTAGGGTAATGTAGGGGTAGGGTAGGGTAGGGTAGGGTAGGGTAGGGTAGGGTAGGGTAGGTTAGGGTAGGGTAGGGGTAGGGTTAAGTTCAAAAAGGGCCTAACATGCAAAACACTTGAACATCCCGCACCTATCACCAACCCTTACAGTTTAATAAAAAATAGCTACCCAAATCTATCCAAATAATACATCTAACAATACAAGTCAATAACCCAAACTAATGCACCCGTAACATAACATAAATCAAAACATACAGTTATCGCGTAAACCTGTACCTCTAGTGTAAGATAAAAACACCAAAACCACCCAACGTTTCGTGTTATTCACTTTTTCAAGGGTGATATGACACATTTTACCTACAGAGTCAAGTACGTCTCTCTTTATCTCTGAGAGACAAGGCAAAGAAGATATGGTCCCGATCTGTCACCTCAGATAACCAGCCCTCAGCCGCAGCTGATCAGCCTGTGGCAGAAACCAAACCAATGGTAATAGCTCCGCATTCTCCCCTGAATGAAACGGTTCAGAAACTGATAGGCCCTGCGCTGGGCATAGTCTCTGTAGGGGGGCAGAAGATAGGTGGGATAATGCGTAAAAAAAAGGAAACAGTCTCGCAACAGAGACAGCGTAGTTTACAAAATTCCATGTGGTGGGTGCCCGCGGGTGTACTATGGGGAAACTGGTAGGGGTCTCAAAACACGGGTCCGTGAACACAGGGGGGATTTACGCAATCACAGACTTTCTAATGCATTTGTTATTCACGCTGAGAAAGAAGGGCATTTACCTGATTGGACGCGGGCTACACATGTGGATCAAAACTTTTCTAAAACCCAACGGAGAATTATAGAAGCGGCGTTTATTGCGAAAGGTGATGTTTTGAACACCTCGAGTGGATTCTTTAGACTAGCTTCGGTGTCTGCTCTGTTGGCTAGGAAAGACGTTAATTTGTAGTATGTGTGTACGTATGTATCAATATGTCATGCAAGGCAGAGGAAATTTGTGAAAAAGTGCCCGCGCTATATTCGAACGAAACCGAAAAAACGTACTTGACTCTGTAGGTAAAATGTGTCATATCACCCTTGAAAAAGTGAATAACACGAAACGTTGGGTGGTTTTGGTGTTTTTATCTTACGAATTGATTTGTCCAATTCAAATAAGAATTTCTTACCGAAAAAATAATCGATTTCAAGTTTTGCACGGTAAGTAGCTGGAAATTGTTTTGTGAGAAAATCACGGTCGCCGTGAGGTGCGACCCGCGCTGCCGAGGTGCATGATCGAGCTGAACGCGGCCTGTGTCGCCGCCATGGTGGCACAAGGCTCGTAACACCACGCAGCGGCAGCGAGGACCAAGTCCAGCTGGCCTTGGCCGAGGCCGGCGCCGTGATGAAACCTCCCCACCCGCACGCACCGGCGAGGCGGCAAGGTGTGGAAATCTACGCACAAGCAGTGCCCGACCCTCGGGACAGAGCGGTGGCGAAACCGGGTCAGCGTGGGACGACACAGCCCACGTCGCACCTACAGCTGTGTCGCGCGGCGTGCGCGCTCTCTTCCACATTAACATTATGCAGTTGATTGTATTAATTGCACGGCCTTGGATCGGAACAGGTTTATATCTTTGTAGCACTGTATAACATATGATTGGCGCCGCGTGACGTGCGCGTTTCTTCGACGTTTAAAATATGTAGTTTATTGTATTTATGTCGTAAGCACTGCATTGGATTGCAACAGTTCTTATTCTTTTGCCTGGAATACGGATCATATTATTTATTGTCTGTTGATAATGGATTACGATGTATTCAACGATAGATACGTGCGTAATAACCTATTGCAGGACCGACATCCACAGACTGCAGGTTGTACAGTACTTCAGAGTGAAATAGGCGAGGGCCTGTGTGTCAAGGAATGTTCAGCATCTTACGATGGTTTCACGGTTTTATCCCAAAGCAGAAAACATGATGCGAAATGCATTATTTGGCGGTTGTATTATGTACGTTTAAAAATGGCAATGTACCATTACGATAAACGATACGGGCCTTCTGGTACAATAAACAATGATGGTGTACCGGGTCGCATTGTTTATTGTGATGATTGTAACTGCTAACAAAATTGTGATCTTAGGTATATCAAGTGTGACCTTTATCATATCTGGTGTTCTGTATGTAGCACTGTCGTTTTATCGCTTCGTGAGTTACTAGCACTTGTTTCGCATATGATTCAGTTCACGAATAAGAAAGGATTCTTTCGGCCACACATGTAGTTATAGGTATATGTTTGGTCAGGTCAGGTGTGTTATTTGTATATGTTTTACCGCGGACCTTCGGATACTGTGAAAGTGCGCGGGTCGTGACGTCACCCTGCGTGTGACGGTATAAATACGCGCGCGTGGCGTAGGTCGGGGCTCGGCTCTCGGCTCTGGATCGCTCCTGCTCACGCTCGCTGGCACTCGCCCGACTCGACTCGGCCGGGGCAGTGCTCTTGCTCGACCTCGCCACGCTGCGATGTGAGTACCGGTGGGACACCGGTCCAGTCAGGACCTGTTGTGCCCGAGTGACGCGAAAGTGTTTTCGTCACTGCGCGTGTAGCGGGTAACATTGCGCCTGTCTGCCTATTGCTTAGTAACTGTGCTTTTGCTGTACTTGAATCTAATCTTATGTCTATAATAGCCTGTAATGTAATATACCTGTTCCAAGGCAAAGCAAATTCTTTGCAGTTGGTAACGTTTACGTCTGAAAGAGACGAATGCTTGAAGAGGTGGTGCTAAAAATAAACTTTCATACTCCTAGACAAACGACCTGCTCAGCAGACACTTCACGCGTGAAGCCAAGCTGGCAAAGTAAAACAATAAAATTCACAGTTTCTTAACCCGCGCCCTGATGGGGGGGGGCCATTTTGGCCCCCCCCCTGTGGTTTTTCTTAAATAGCGAGAAAACGGCGGCGCGCAGCGCCGCCAAATTTTGGGTACCTTACCGGGCATCAATTTGACACCTTCACACAAAATTTCAAGTCACAGGTCACCTCAGGTCAGGAGTTATTGAGGTCAAACTGAGGTCATGTTCGAGCAAAAATGAGCAAAAAACATGACATCTTGAAACGCTCACCAATTCTACAGTTAACAAGCAATTTTAAAGTTCTTTATGTGGTTGTGTAGAGAAAAGACGGCGCTACAAAACTGCTATCTCGGATTTTCGAAATTTTGGGATTTTGACCCCCAAAAATCAAAAAAATTGATTTTTTTAGAAAAACTCAAAAAAATTCCAAAAAAAATTCGAATTTCGAAAAAACCGGAATATATGTGATAGTCCCTGCACTCTTCGATATACATACCAAATTTTAGATCGATACCTCTTTTTTTGGCCAAGTTATAGCGAAAAAACAGTTAAAAATTGATGACGTCACATTTTTGAACTCAATTTTTAGCAATTCTAGACCTCGTAGCGCAAAACGGAGACCACCATTGAACTCCCCGTGACGAGCTGCATCGAATCGATACCCATGTTATGCAAAAATATCAACTTTGAAATTTGACCTAATTTGACCTGACCTTGACCTGACCTTGACCTGACCTTGACCAAAACGTGGCCTAAGCTGGCCCTAAAGTCTGTCTGACCCACATAATCGCATTTGCCATGTAAAATGAACCATAAAACATGTATCACACGACACTTTCATATTGTGACCCCCCAGTGACCTGACCTCTGTGACCTGACCTGGTATCAGTGACCTCATATAGCAAAATTTGTGTTTGAAGAACATTTCTCCATCGATGATTTTCAATGAAATGCATTTTACTCGATTTTACAACGCATTTCTTGAAATGCCTGTAGACGGTGAAAATTCAACCTTTGACCTGACCTGTGACGTCATCGGTTTGACCGAGGTCAATGAAATTGGGTCAAAAGGTAGTTCCCCGCTGGGGCTATCCAACACCGTTTACCGCTTGTCGCTATGTTGCGTGGTTCTCGAGATCTGAGGGGGGGGCCAAAATGGCCCCCCCCCCCCCATCAGACCGCGTTGCTCGGCAGACCCCATCTGGGCGCGGGTTAAAAATGAACATACTATGATGATGCCACTGGTGGCAGCAGGCACCCAAATGTCCGTGCAGTGGGACAAGTGTCAACGAATTTGGGTGAAACTTAGTTTTTCACTGTTGCCGAGCTTATAATCGAGTGAGCGGTTCCGTCCATGATAGTCATAAGTTACATTGAAATACATGTTCGACAGCATGACGTCACCGCTGTTCTCATATCTGGTTCCAAAACGCCCATATGGAAATTATCGGGAAGAAATCACATGTTAAAATTAGTCGACGTTCGATTTTCTCAGGTTCAGTTTTTGCTCGTTTTGCTCGCTAAAACACGTGCTTGTTCGAAAAACATACTTGGAGCCAGCGTCCTTTTGAAAAAAAAAACGAACTATAGACGAAATGTGTACTTTATAGACGTTTAACATTTTTTTGCACGTGAAGCAATTGTAAACACTGTCTTCGGTGCGGGATAACTATGTTTAATTGTTATCAGAAACCCTCCGACAGATTAGACAGACTCGCCGTCAGATAGCCGAGGTAGATTAGACCTTTATATGTGAGGCGTGGTAGGCGAGGACGATAGGTCCAGGCAACTCGGATCATCTTCCGAGTTTGTCTAATGCGGAATTTGGTTGGACAAGGCCAGCCGACTTTAGACAAAATCAAAAAAACGCTTATCATACCACTAGGTATATACCTAATTACCTACTAATTCGTGTTCGACTATAAGTTGTTAATAAAAATTCAGCTACAGTGATAACAAGCAATTTTGGGTCAGTAAACGATCATTGAAAGCATTCTGACATTTCATTCAAGTTTTCGGAAATTTTGAACAAAGTGGTGGTTAGTGGTTTGAGCATTTTTCGACGGGGAGTCATCAACAATATCGGGCTTTGGACATTCGGCAAACATTTTTTTAAACTAACTTCACTACCTATATTCCATACAGGTTTCGGACATTTTTTAAAATAAAGCCATGCCTTGGAGAGAATTTGAACACAAAAAACGGTGGTCTAAACATTGGGCGGACATTGGACAAGCCTTTTTAGTTTTTTTAAATCTGGCATCACTATGAAGCCAGGACCAAAGCCGGGCTGCAACTCCAAATACGAATTAAAAATCAAAATTTCAAGGGTCTTAGAAGCAGGGCTGCGGAGTCGGAGTCGGAGTCGGAGTTGGAGTCGGTCGGAGTCGACAATTCTGCCCGGAGTCGGAGTCGGAGTTGACGCTGCATGGCTCCACGTCATGCACTGCACCTGTTGAATTTACGATACTGCTCTCGAAATTAGATTTTGTCGAAAAAATGACCACTTCGCTGTTTTGGACGAACGTTTTCAGAGAAAGAAGCAAAAGACGGTGAATTCCCCAGCACCTGCTTGTTAATTCTGAATATTGTTTTTATGCATATCTGCAACGCAAAGCCCTCTGGAACGTACATACAAAGGATTGTTTCAGGCAAGATAAAACATATCCATTATGGGCTTCAGTATTGCACGATATGGATTTTAATAGAACCGTCCGGAGTCGGAGTCGGAGCTGGAGTCGGAGTCGGAGTTGATTTTTAAAGCCGGAGTCGGAGTCGGAGTCACCCTAAAATCCATCGACTCCGCAGCCCTGCTTAGAAGGTAAGTGTTTTTTCCAACACACTCTGTCAAATGCCTGCGACGGACTGTACGAGCAGTCCAGCCCTATAGCTGTTTCTGGTGGGGCCGCGGTCATGGTCACGCCGCCAGCGCACACTGGTCGGAAACGCCCTCACGAGAGGCCACGGGCGATTCCGGAGTTTCGGATTATTTTTTATATAGATCGATTTGAAATTGATCAAATTATTATAATTAGGCCAAAAAAATTAATCCGGGTGACCAAAAATAACTGTAATCAGCCCCCGAAGATGGGGCATCCCAGAACTCGGAAACTGACGCGGAGCAAGAGGTTTCTTGAGCCGGATATTCAGAGTCTTATTGCTGATAGACACCAAATTGAAATCCCACATATTATGCATCAAAATGTTTGTTATGAAGTTGCCGACTGGTCAGTGCAAATTTTTTTTGTATACTTTTTCCCTAACTTAGATCTACTGTAGCTTTTTTATGAAGGCTCTCCTACAGTGATTCTGGAATATAACTGCAAAGTTTAGGTAAGGAAACAACAGGTAGTCCCATCTAGTCTACTATTATAAATCTTAAAAAGTCCGCCGCCGGTTACTCCCAAAAAGGCGTATTGCAGCGCCGTCGATTGACGCACGAGGGTGAAATTTTCACGACTCGTGGGTCACGTCATTCAACAGGTCGTATTAAATTTTGGGCACGATGCGGCCGGCGGTGCGCCCGTGGCGCGTGCTCATGTGCGCCATAGGGTTAGCATTAGAATCGGCAAAAACAGGCTATTGCTCGGGAACGGTAAGGGCTACGGGGGTGAAATTTTCACGCCTAGTCGATCGCATGCACTCATTTGTCGTATTAAATTTTCGACGGTGTGGGTTCAGCGGTGTGCACGTGGTGGGGCCGCGGTCGGCGCCGAGCAAAACGCTCGTGCTTTAGGCTCAGTTGTTCGCTTAAAAACCTGTGTGAAAATAATCAGACAACGAAGGCCGACACAAGGCACCGCTCGCCAAGGGGATTCGCCAGTAAATAAAATGAATTTGTTTTTGCAATATCTCAGCCGTTTCTGGGCCGATTTAGCTGAAACTTGGACTGTCGGTGGTAGTGTAGTGTAGGCCGGTAGGGTAGGGTAGGGTAGGGTAGGGTAGGGTAGGGGATTGTAGGGTAGGGTTGGGTAGGGGATTGTAGGGTAGGGTAGGGTAGGGGATTGTAGGGGATTGTAGGGTAGGGTAGGGTAGGGTAGGGTAGAGTTAGGTAGGGTAGAGTTAGGTAGGGTGGGGTAGGGTAGGGTAGTGTAAGGGTAGGGTAGGGTAGGGTATAGGGTAGGATAGGGTAGGGTAGTGTAAGGGTAGGGTAGGGTATGGTAGGGTAGGGTAGGGTAGGTTAGTGTAGGAGTAGGGTAGGGTAGGAGTAGGGTAGGGTAGGAGTAGGGTAGGGTAGGGTAGTGTAAGGGTAGGGTAGGGTAGGGTAGGGTAGTGTAAGGGTAGGGTAGGGTAGGGTAGGGTAGGGTAGGATAGTGTAAAGGTAGGGTAGGGTAGGGTATGGTAGGGTAGGGTAGGGTAGGGTATGGATGGGTAGGAGTAGGGTAGGGTAGGGTAGGGTATAGGGTAGGGACTAGGGTAGGGTGGGGTAGGGTAGGGTAGGGTAGGAGTAGGGTAGGGTAGGTAGGGTAGGGTAGGGTAGGGTACGGTAGGGTAGTGTAGGGTAGGGTAGGGTAGGGTAGGGTAGGGTAAGGTAGGGTAGGGTAGGGTAGGGTAGGGTAGGGTAGGGTAGGGTAGGGGTAGGGTAGGGTAATGTAGGGGTAGGGTAGGGTAGGGTAGGGTAGGGTAGGGTAGGGTAGGGTAGGTTAGGGTAGGGTAGGGGTAGGGTTAAGTTCAAAAAGGGCCTAACATGCAAAACACTTGAACATCCCGCACCTATCACCAACCCTTACAGTTTAATAAAAAATAGCTACCCAAATCTATCCAAATAATACATCTAACAATACAAGTCAATAACCCAAACTAATGCACCCGTAACATAACATAAATCAAAACATACAGTTATCGCGTAAACCTGTACCTCTAGTGTAAGATAAAAACACCAAAACCACCCAACGTTTCGTGTTATTCACTTTTTCAAGGGTGATATGACACATTTTACCTACAGAGTCAAGTACGTCTCTCTTTATCTCTGAGAGACAAGGCAAAGAAGATATGGTCCCGATCTGTCACCTCAGATAACCAGCCCTCAGCCGCAGCTGATCAGCCTGTGGCAGAAACCAAACCAATGGTAATAGCTCCGCATTCTCCCCTGAATGAAACGGTTCAGAAACTGATAGGCCCTGCGCTGGGCATAGTCTCTGTAGGGGGGCAGAAGATAGGTGGGATAATGCGTAAAAAAAAGGAAACAGTCTCGCAACAGAGACAGCGTAGTTTACAAAATTCCATGTGGTGGGTGCCCGCGGGTGTACTATGGGGAAACTGGTAGGGGTCTCAAAACACGGGTCCGTGAACACAGGGGGGATTTACGCAATCACAGACTTTCTAATGCATTTGTTATTCACGCTGAGAAAGAAGGGCATTTACCTGATTGGACGCGGGCTACACATGTGGATCAAAACTTTTCTAAAACCCAACGGAGAATTATAGAAGCGGCGTTTATTGCGAAAGGTGATGTTTTGAACACCTCGAGTGGATTCTTTAGACTAGCTTCGGTGTCTGCTCTGTTGGCTAGGAAAGACGTTAATTTGTAGTATGTGTGTACGTATGTATCAATATGTCATGCAAGGCAGAGGAAATTTGTGAAAAAGTGCCCGCGCTATATTCGAACGAAACCGAAAAAACGTACTTGACTCTGTAGGTAAAATGTGTCATATCACCCTTGAAAAAGTGAATAACACGAAACGTTGGGTGGTTTTGGTGTTTTTATCTTACGAATTGATTTGTCCAATTCAAATAAGAATTTCTTACCGAAAAAATAATCGATTTCAAGTTTTGCACGGTAAGTAGCTGGAAATTGTTTTGTGAGAAAATCACGGTCGCCGTGAGGTGCGACCCGCGCTGCCGAGGTGCATGATCGAGCTGAACGCGGCCTGTGTCGCCGCCATGGTGGCACAAGGCTCGTAACACCACGCAGCGGCAGCGAGGACCAAGTCCAGCTGGCCTTGGCCGAGGCCGGCGCCGTGATGAAACCTCCCCACCCGCACGCACCGGCGAGGCGGCAAGGTGTGGAAATCTACGCACAAGCAGTGCCCGACCCTCGGGACAGAGCGGTGGCGAAACCGGGTCAGCGTGGGACGACACAGCCCACGTCGCACCTACAGCTGTGTCGCGCGGCGTGCGCGCTCTCTTCCACATTAACATTATGCAGTTGATTGTATTAATTGCACGGCCTTGGATCGGAACAGGTTTATATCTTTGTAGCACTGTATAACATATGATTGGCGCCGCGTGACGTGCGCGTTTCTTCGACGTTTAAAATATGTAGTTTATTGTATTTATGTCGTAAGCACTGCATTGGATTGCAACAGTTCTTATTCTTTTGCCTGGAATACGGATCATATTATTTATTGTCTGTTGATAATGGATTACGATGTATTCAACGATAGATACGTGCGTAATAACCTATTGCAGGACCGACATCCACAGACTGCAGGTTGTACAGTACTTCAGAGTGAAATAGGCGAGGGCCTGTGTGTCAAGGAATGTTCAGCATCTTACGATGGTTTCACGGTTTTATCCCAAAGCAGAAAACATGATGCGAAATGCATTATTTGGCGGTTGTATTATGTACGTTTAAAAATGGCAATGTACCATTACGATAAACGATACGGGCCTTCTGGTACAATAAACAATGATGGTGTACCGGGTCGCATTGTTTATTGTGATGATTGTAACTGCTAACAAAATTGTGATCTTAGGTATATCAAGTGTGACCTTTATCATATCTGGTGTTCTGTATGTAGCACTGTCGTTTTATCGCTTCGTGAGTTACTAGCACTTGTTTCGCATATGATTCAGTTCACGAATAAGAAAGGATTCTTTCGGCCACACATGTAGTTATAGGTATATGTTTGGTCAGGTCAGGTGTGTTATTTGTATATGTTTTACCGCGGACCTTCGGATACTGTGAAAGTGCGCGGGTCGTGACGTCACCCTGCGTGTGACGGTATAAATACGCGCGCGTGGCGTAGGTCGGGGCTCGGCTCTCGGCTCTGGATCGCTCCTGCTCACGCTCGCTGGCACTCGCCCGACTCGACTCGGCCGGGGCAGTGCTCTTGCTCGACCTCGCCACGCTGCGATGTGAGTACCGGTGGGACACCGGTCCAGTCAGGACCTGTTGTGCCCGAGTGACGCGAAAGTGTTTTCGTCACTGCGCGTGTAGCGGGTAACATTGCGCCTGTCTGCCTATTGCTTAGTAACTGTGCTTTTGCTGTACTTGAATCTAATCTTATGTCTATAATAGCCTGTAATGTAATATACCTGTTCCAAGGCAAAGCAAATTCTTTGCAGTTGGTAACGTTTACGTCTGAAAGAGACGAATGCTTGAAGAGGTGGTGCTAAAAATAAACTTTCATACTCCTAGACAAACGACCTGCTCAGCAGACACTTCACGCGTGAAGCCAAGCTGGCAAAGTAAAACAATAAAATTCACAGTTTCTTAACCCGCGCCCTGATGGGGGGGGGCCATTTTGGCCCCCCCCCCCTGTGGTTTTTCTTAAATAGCGAGAAAACGGCGGCGCGCAGCGCCGCCAAATTTTGGGTACCTTACCGGGCATCAATTTGACACCTTCACACAAAATTTCAAGTCACAGGTCACCTCAGGTCAGGAGTTATTGAGGTCAAACTGAGGTCATGTTCGAGCAAAAATGAGCAAAAAACATGACATCTTGAAACGCTCACCAATTCTACAGTTAACAAGCAATTTTAAAGTTCTTTATGTGGTTGTGTAGAGAAAAGACGGCGCTACAAAACTGCTATCTCGGATTTTCGAAATTTTGGGATTTTGACCCCCAAAAATCAAAAAAATTGATTTTTTTAGAAAAACTCAAAAAAATTCCAAAAAAAATTCGAATTTCGAAAAAACCGGAATATATGTGATAGTCCCTGCACTCTTCGATATACATACCAAATTTTAGATCGATACCTCTTTTTTTGGCCAAGTTATAGCGAAAAAACAGTTAAAAATTGATGACGTCACATTTTTGAACTCAATTTTTAGCAATTCTAGACCTCGTAGCGCAAAACGGAGACCACCATTGAACTCCCCGTGACGAGCTGCATCGAATCGATACCCATGTTATGCAAAAATATCAACTTTGAAATTTGACCTAATTTGACCTGACCTTGACCTGACCTTGACCTGACCTTGACCAAAACGTGGCCTAAGCTGGCCCTAAAGTCTGTCTGACCCACATAATCGCATTTGCCATGTAAAATGAACCATAAAACATGTATCACACGACACTTTCATATTGTGACCCCCCAGTGACCTGACCTCTGTGACCTGACCTGGTATCAGTGACCTCATATAGCAAAATTTGTGTTTGAAGAACATTTCTCCATCGATGATTTTCAATGAAATGCATTTTACTCGATTTTACAACGCATTTCTTGAAATGCCTGTAGACGGTGAAAATTCAACCTTTGACCTGACCTGTGACGTCATCGGTTTGACCGAGGTCAATGAAATTGGGTCAAAAGGTAGTTCCCCGCTGGGGCTATCCAACACCGTTTACCGCTTGTCGCTATGTTGCGTGGTTCTCGAGATCTGAGGGGGGGGCCAAAATGGCCCCCCCCCCCATCAGACCGCGTTGCTCGGCAGACCCCATCTGGGCGCGGGTTAAAAATGAACATACTATGATGATGCCACTGGTGGCAGCAGGCACCCAAATGTCCGTGCAGTGGGACAAGTGTCAACGAATTTGGGTGAAACTTAGTTTTTCACTGTTGCCGAGCTTATAATCGAGTGAGCGGTTCCGTCCATGATAGTCATAAGTTACATTGAAATACATGTTCGACAGCATGACGTCACCGCTGTTCTCATATCTGGTTCCAAAACGCCCATATGGAAATTATCGGGAAGAAATCACATGTTAAAATTAGTCGACGTTCGATTTTCTCAGGTTCAGTTTTTGCTCGTTTTGCTCGCTAAAACACGTGCTTGTTCGAAAAACATACTTGGAGCCAGCGTCCTTTTGAAAAAAAAAACGAACTATAGACGAAATGTGTACTTTATAGACGTTTAACATTTTTTTGCACGTGAAGCAATTGTAAACACTGTCTTCGGTGCGGGATAACTATGTTTAATTGTTATCAGAAACCCTCCGACAGATTAGACAGACTCGCCGTCAGATAGCCGAGGTAGATTAGACCTTTATATGTGAGGCGTGGTAGGCGAGGACGATAGGTCCAGGCAACTCGGATCATCTTCCGAGTTTGTCTAATGCGGAATTTGGTTGGACAAGGCCAGCCGACTTTAGACAAAATCAAAAAAACGCTTATCATACCACTAGGTATATACCTAATTACCTACTAATTCGTGTTCGACTATAAGTTGTTAATAAAAATTCAGCTACAGTGATAACAAGCAATTTTGGGTCAGTAAACGATCATTGAAAGCATTCTGACATTTCATTCAAGTTTTCGGAAATTTTGAACAAAGTGGTGGTTAGTGGTTTGAGCATTTTTCGACGGGGAGTCATCAACAATATCGGGCTTTGGACATTCGGCAAACATTTTTTTAAACTAACTTCACTACCTATATTCCATACAGGTTTCGGACATTTTTTAAAATAAAGCCATGCCTTGGAGAGAATTTGAACACAAAAAACGGTGGTCTAAACATTGGGCGGACATTGGACAAGCCTTTTTAGTTTTTTTAAATCTGGCATCACTATGAAGCCAGGACCAAAGCCGGGCTGCAACTCCAAATACGAATTAAAAATCAAAATTTCAAGGGTCTTAGAAGCAGGGCTGCGGAGTCGGAGTCGGAGTCGGAGTTGGAGTCGGTCGGAGTCGACAATTCTGCCCGGAGTCGGAGTCGGAGTTGACGCTGCATGGCTCCACGTCATGCACTGCACCTGTTGAATTTACGATACTGCTCTCGAAATTAGATTTTGTCGAAAAAATGACCACTTCGCTGTTTTGGACGAACGTTTTCAGAGAAAGAAGCAAAAGACGGTGAATTCCCCAGCACCTGCTTGTTAATTCTGAATATTGTTTTTATGCATATCTGCAACGCAAAGCCCTCTGGAACGTACATACAAAGGATTGTTTCAGGCAAGATAAAACATATCCATTATGGGCTTCAGTATTGCACGATATGGATTTTAATAGAACCGTCCGGAGTCGGAGTCGGAGCTGGAGTCGGAGTCGGAGTTGATTTTTAAAGCCGGAGTCGGAGTCGGAGTCACCCTAAAATCCATCGACTCCGCAGCCCTGCTTAGAAGGTAAGTGTTTTTTCCAACACACTCTGTCAAATGCCTGCGACGGACTGTACGAGCAGTCCAGCCCTATAGCTGTTTCTGGTGGGGCCGCGGTCATGGTCACGCCGCCAGCGCACACTGGTCGGAAACGCCCTCACGAGAGGCCACGGGCGATTCCGGAGTTTCGGATTATTTTTTATATAGATCGATTTGAAATTGATCAAATTATTATAATTAGGCCAAAAAAATTAATCCGGGTGACCAAAAATAACTGTAATCAGCCCCCGAAGATGGGGCATCCCAGAACTCGGAAACTGACGCGGAGCAAGAGGTTTCTTGAGCCGGATATTCAGAGTCTTATTGCTGATAGACACCAAATTGAAATCCCACATATTATGCATCAAAATGTTTGTTATGAAGTTGCCGACTGGTCAGTGCAAATTTTTTTGTATACTTTTTCCCTAACTTAGATCTACTGTAGCTTTTTTATGAAGGCTCTCCTACAGTGATTCTGGAATATAACTGCAAAGTTTAGGTAAGGAAACAACAGGTAGTCCCATCTAGTCCCACTCTGATTTTTTGTGAGATGAAGCAGGATTTAAATTTACACCAGGGCAACATAAAAGCTAACTGCGCATATTTGCGCAAAATTTGCAGGAGCCGCTATTCCTACACAACTACCGCCCGCCCCGCCCCAGTTTCGGCTCGGCCGCCGCGCCCGGCTTACGCTGACCTGTGTGGCCTGCACGCATCTATGCGTAGTTGACTGGTCATTAAAAACAGACGCGCTTGAGTTTATGAATTTTGTGGAAAGCGCATACAATATGGTTTTATTATTGCATTTATGTATGTATTGACATCAAAAGCCCTCCACATATTGCGTGGCGATTACGGCTTGCATTTAGAGAGCCTTGCTATTGGTAACCATCACTTGGCTGAAGAAAGTGGAAATTGAGACCTTCGTGAATATAAGACGCTGCAAATATAGGACACCTGTCACTGGCGTCAGGTTACCTTGCTGGGCCGTCTTTTTACATTAGATCACAATTCCGGTATTTAGCCCTGGCCGGACCGATTGGTTTTCTACATTGACCGGGGAGGGTTGATACAACTCCCTCGCCGTTTCGCCTCTAATTGAGCTAGAGCCTCGCGGAAAAAAAACGAGCTTGTGTGCCGTTATAAGACGCAGCAAGTACTGCCCGATTTAAGGTCTTTGGTCAGCCAGTGACCTCTTAGGTCATGTAAGTGCCACAAGGCACGGGCTCGGTTTTTGGTTAATTACTTTGCCAAAAATGGTCGCACTGCCGCGATTTTGGCAGCATCGTGTTTGTCTAGCTCAGGAGCGTCGAATGCTATACTTGGTGTTCGGGTGAAGTCAACTTAAGGCGCTAACCCGCGCATGACTGGGGTATTTTCCATAACGCGAGTGACTGGGGGGGGGGGGGGGCTCTCCAGAGCCCCCCTCCTATCTCCGAAACTACTGGGCCGATCGTCAAAATTCAAACGGCGTCTGATAGCCCTGGAAAAACTGTCGAACGAAACCTATTTTCATTGACCTCGAGGTCACCGATGACGTCACAGGTCAGGTCAAAATAAAAATTATCGACATTTTTGCTAGTTCACAATTTAGGCTCTGACCACCGGACGGCCGGTCCGATCAGGCTCATTTTTGGTTTACGCACTCCTTGACGGATGCCTTAGATACCCTGAGGGTACCAAACTTTTATTTCGAATTTTTAAGGTCAAGGCCAGGTCATCCTAGGTCACGAAAATTGTATATCATGTATCGGTCACGTGACGCATGTTTTATGGTCCATTTTACTCGTAGATTTAGAAAATAGTGTCGTCTGTGTCATTTGAGGTCATTGTCAGCTGAACTTACCGCAGGTCAGGTCACTTTCAGGTCAGAAAAGGTCAAATTTTGAAAATGAAATTTTTTAACAAAAAAAGGTGCCTATCAGATGCAGTTTGAGCTCCGGAACACGATGGTGCCATTTATATTGCTGTACGACGTCAAAAACGTACTGAAAAATGGATTTGAAAAAACATAAAATTGTAAAATTTTGACAACAATGCGAATAACTTGGCTCTTTTTGAAGATATTGGGCTAAAAATTGCAAATGTAGTTCATCAGTGTGTGTTCTATCACATATATTCCGGTTTTTGCGAAAAGTCAAAAAAAAAAATAAAAAAAGATATATTTTTTGTAATCGTAAATACATATTTTTCAAAATTTTCAAAATATCGAAAATTCGAGATAGCAGTTTGATAGCTACGTGTATTTGTAGTCCACTTATGCAAAGAAAATGGATCTAGCTTTAAAACTGAGCTCTTAAGAGCGTTTGCCGTAATTCAGTATTTTGCATGAAAATCGGCCGACATGACGTCACTCTGACGTCATTTTCGGTCAAACTATGGTAGCTAGGAAGTTGAAATTTTAACAAAAGGTGTAAAATTGATGCCTTTGAAGGTACCGCAAGTTTCGTGTTGATCCGTCTAACAGTTTAGAAGATATTGCTGAAAAACGGGAGGGGGCTCTGTAGAGCCCCCCCCCCCCCAGTCATGCGCGGGTTAACCTCGGGTCAAAGTCAGGTCGGAGCCCCTCAGGTCACGAAAATGGTTGAAGGAGGACATATCGCATATCATTCGATTTGGCAGGTCTTCCCGAGTCCAATGGTGGCTTTCCCGACTCTCTAGCTCCATCTGATCAGGAGTTATTGACGAAAAACTTATATGGCCTTAGTGACGTCATAAATGACGTCACGCAAAGTCAACAATGCTAAAGTGAAGCACCGGACCTTGCAAGGAGTGCATGAAACCATTCCCGGTGCCCGAATAGCAGCTTCCAATTTCCCTTGTTGACTTAAAGTGGTGCTAGATCCTGTATTATACTCAATTATGACGTCATAACTTAACAGATTCGCGTCATATATTTAGTGCTTGACATCCAAATGATAGCTTACATATGACAGAGAAGGTATGCAAAGTTTTATGAAGTTTGCTTCACTAGTTGTGGAATAACAAGCAAAAAACTTTTGCGGAAAGGCCGCTGGCCTCTCGCTGGAGCGTTTCCGACCAGTGTGCAGCGCCCCGGTGTAGGTAGAAGTGTCGTCTGCGACAGGTCGGACCACGGACCGGACTCCGTACTCGGAGCTGCAGCCGGCCCGACGGGATCGATGGCGCCCGCGCCGCCGCGCCGCCGCGCCGCACGGTAATCCAGCGCGCGGCAAATGGACGTTCCCTGTAGCCGGCGGCTCTGCAATTACAGCTGTGTGGCCGCGACGACAAATGTTTATGCTGGCGCGCGCCGTGCGTCGGTCCGGCGGACAGGGTGGACGGACGCCGCCCCCGCCGCCGCCGCCGCCCCCGCCACCGCCCCCGTCTGCTTCCGGTCCATCGCTCTGCAGTCGGTACTGACCGCGCCGCTAAAAGGCTGGGGTGTCCAACAAATTACATAAGCCACTATTGTTATAGGAAGTATAGGATTGTTTGACTTTTAATGGTTCATTTAGCATGATAAGCTGCACCGCAACAGTGGAGCTCACCCCTTCATTTACATATATAAAAATCAAAATGTCTGTACGTATGTATGTATGTATGTATGTATGTATGTAACGCGTCAGTCACGCTTTAAGGGCTATTGCTCCGGAACGGTGCGGGCTACGGGGGTGAAATTTTGGACTTAAGTCGGACGCGTGCATCTGTTTGTCGTATTAAATTTTGGTGGGGGTGGGTTCGTTGGCTTGCACGTGGCGGGCGCATCTTTGCGGGATTTTGGGCCGCGGCCGGCGCCGATCAGAGAGCACGTGCCCTAGGCTCAGATTGTTCGCTGCAAAACTGAGGGAAATCAGAGCCGGCAGGTCACTGACCTTTGGCAATGAATACCGGAACAGAGCACCGCCGGCCAGGAGGAGACGCCAAATTTATTCTGGCCATAACTCGGCCGCTACTGGGTCGATTTTAATGAAAATTGATTTATTACGCTGCGCGTAATGCTGTCCCTCTTTACGCTGCGCGTAATTTACATATATAAAAATCAAAATGTCTGTACGTATGTATGTATGTATGTATGTAACGCGTCAGTCACACTTGGCGGGCTATTGCTCCGGAACGGTGCGGGCTACGGGGGTGAAATTTTGGGCGCAAGTCGGACGCGTGCATCTGTTTGTCGTATCAACTTTTTGAGGGGGTGCGTGCGGCGGTTTGCACGTGGCGGGCGCATCTTTGCGGAATTTTGGGCCGCGGCCGGCGCCGAGCAGACGGCACGCGCCTTAGGCTCAGATTGTTCGCTGCGAAAATGAGGGAAAACAGAGTAGGAGGTCGTTGACCTTTGGCAATGAATACCGGAACAGAGCACCGCCGGCCAGGAGGAGACGCTAAATTTATTCTGGCCATAACTCGGCCGCTACTGGGCCGATTTTTATGAAACTTGGTTTATTACGCTGCGCGTAATGCTGTCCCTCTTTACGCTGCGCGTAATGCTGTCCATCTAGTTTACATATATAAAAATCAAAACGTCTGTACGTATGTATGTATGTATGTATGTATGTATGTATGTAACGCGTCAGTCACGCTTTAAGGGTTATTGCTCCGGAACGGTGCGGGCTACGGGGGTGAAATTTTCGCGCCGAGTCGGACGCGTGCATCTGTTTGTTGTATTAAATTTTGGAGGGGGTGCCCTCGGCGGTTTGCACGTGGCGGGCGCATCTTTGCGGGATTTTGGCCGCGGCCGGCGCCGAGCAGACGGCACGCGCCTTAGGCTCAGTTTCTTCGCTTTCAAAACTGAGCGAAATCAGAGCCGGAAGGTCACTGACCTTTGGCAATGAATACCGGAACAGAGCACCGCCGGCCAGGAGGAGACGCCAAATTTATTCTGGCCATAACTCGGCCGCTACTGGGCCGATTTTAATGAAAATTGATTTATTACGCTGCGCGTAATGCTGTCCCTCTAGTGGATTTTAAATTTGCATTGCCATCTTCATTCATCCTACAATGAATTTATTGAACACGGCTTGTTACTGTGCACTGCTAGCAGCCCTTAGTTGTAGGACGGCACCTGGCTGGTTTAGCGCTGTTATTTATAGATACATTAACATAGTCCTCATCACAACATAACAATCCTCGCCGGCCGATGGAGGCGGGTGCCGCCCCGTTAGGGCCTTTTTCGCGATAGCGCGGACCAAGCTGGTGATTGAGAGTTAAAATTTTGCGTATCTGACCTTCGCTTCAAGGCTGAAGCCAGATCTTGTTACATCAACCAAATTCTCAGGTCATGTCAGGGTACTGACCTATGACGTCATAAGTGAATGTCCTAGAATGAAGCAGCTTTGCAATGCCCTCAGTGCCAGATGAGCTTTCACAAGGAGACGAAACTTACAGGAGCTAATATCCTCCAGCGGTAGCAAAGCTTGTAAATCCCGGATTTTTTATATGGGTCACCCGAGGCTGCTTCGCTTACGTGACCTCACCTTCAACTGGGTCAATTGGAGAAAATGGAAAAATTTTGGCACCGGGAACGATCTAGAACTACCTCAATTCTTCAAAATAAACACATGTGGATTGGTGATTTCATGCACTTTTTGTAAGGTCTTGCTTCACTTTCGCATCGTTGTCCTTGTGTGACGTCATTTAAAATGTCACTACGGCTATAGTAGCATTTCGTCAATAGCCCCCGATCAGATTGAGCTAGCGAGCCGAGAACTGGCCCAGTGGAATGTGGATCCGGGAAGACCTGGTCTGAGGAGGTGGGACCTCTCTCCCTTGCTGCCCGGCCGTCTCATGTTAGCCTGCTTTGTTATGGGGTCTTATGGAGTCTTGCGCGGCCGTCCTGAACATCGAACAACTACCTGCCGGGTGCCGAATCTCACGCTAACAAACGGTGATGATTTTAATTATACCATTGCAATGAGCAACATGAAGTTTTCGGCTTTTTGACCTCTTTATTGTCAAAAACTCTACGACAATTCATCCGACCGCTTCATTTTGTTTCCGGGAGATTGAAAAAAGTAGCACCAGTAAAACGCCTTTTGGGCGACCAACGGAGCGAACGGAGCGAGCGAGAGGATGGGCCTTGCACGTGCGAAATTGCGAGGGGATACCTCCAACTAACTTGTGCACTGCACCCTACTAACCGGTCTTTAGCGATGTGCCAAATTTCAGCGCAATCGGCCTAGCCGTTCTCGAGATCTGGAAGCGGCACACTGCACGTGCGCACGTGCAAGCGGGGTCCAAACTGACTTTTGCACGGCACCCTACTAACTGGTCCCCAACCGTGTACCAAATTTGAGCGCAATCGGCCCAGCCGTTCTCGAGATCTGGGAGCGCCCCCTGCACGTGCGCACGTGCTGTAGCACCCCAACCTTAACACATGCAGATGAATTATCTGATGGAGACCTAACTGTGTACCGAGTTTCAATTCGATCGGCCCAACCGTTGTGCCGTTATTGAGGTTGCAATTTTGGGGGTTCTTAAAAAATGTCCAACTTTACCACGCGCCACGTGCGGTGGTTGGCAAGAACGCATGGTGGCCATCACACCACAGAACTTTTACGTCCAAGTGACATTCAGTAAAGAAGACCGCTTGTCAATCGGATGTCCCGTTCCTAAGATATTAGCTTTTGAAGAGCGTCCCCACGGCCGGCCGGCCGGCCGGCCGGCCGCTCATACTCAGGATTTTCCCTTAATTCAGTATGAGACTCCGCTCGCTTCGCTCGCTCCGTAATTAGCCGTTTTCACGACGGCCATCTGGTACACATTTGATGCAGATTAAGTGCAGATTTGGTCAAATAAGGTTCATTTTTTCTTAAAAAAAGAAGAAATATCGGTTTGGGTTACACAGATGCCTACAGGTAGGTATGCCTCATTTTTCAAATTATCGACATTATTTTCGATTAAAACGCTGAAATAAATCCATGATATGAAGATATTTGTTGTAAAAGAGATTTGGTGCACATTTGTGGTCAAATTAGGTGCATTCGCCAGGTAGCCCGTCGTGAAAACGGTTATTATCTTTCAATGTTACCTCGTATCAATTACGTCGTTAAACTTCAAAGAGGCCCAAAGACCGCATATATCACGACAGCCGGCATCCAAAGAAGCGCCGACGGCAAAATACATACAACTGGATACAACCTTCAAACAAATAAAGTAACTAAAACCAGTATAGCGCCTTTTGGGGCGACTAACGGAGCGAGCGAGGGGGTGAGTCTTGCACGTGCGAAATTTCGAGGGGGTACCTCCAACTGACTTGTGCACGGCACCCTACTGACCGGTTTCTAGCGATGTGCCAAATTTGAGCACAATCGGCCCAGCCGTTCTGGAGATCTGGGAGCGGCACCCTGCACGTGCGCACGTGCAAAATGGGTCCCAACTGACTTGTGCACGGCACCCTACTAACTGGTCCCTGACCGTGTACCAAATTTGAGCGCAATCGGTCCAGCCGTTCTCGAGATCTGGAAACGACCCCTGCACGTGCGCACGTGCAGCAGCACCCCAACTCTGGCACATGGATATGCAGTGCCTAGTGGGTGCCTACCTACATGCCAACTTTCAGCGCAATCGGCCAAGTAGTTACCGAGATACTGCAACAATTACAAAACTGACACCTCTTCATTTTGCGCGTGGCACGTGCATAAGGGGTCACCCACATGCATCGGGAATAGTCCAATACTTGGTAGAAGGAATGAAGCTACCCTACAAAAATTACCCCGTGTAAATCGGTCAAGTGGTTGCTGAGATATAAGCCTCGCAAAAGCGTCCGCACGGCCGGCCGCTCATACTCAGAAATTTCCGTTATTCTACGTAAGACTCCGCTCGCTTCGCTCGCTCCGTAATAAGCAAGTCATGTGCATAGGTACATATGGGGCCGTTCCACGACAAATCGACAAATAAAAAATTAAATGTGCACCCTCATATTTTATTCTTCGTTGAAAACTGGTGTAAGGAGTTGTGATGGGCGGAGAAGCCAGCTGTGGCAAGGATTTTTTTTCTTCGAACAACGGTTTCCGAGATATAGCCTCGGGCAATTCCTGGAAGTCACGCTGCAGCCCTATGTTCGGCGGCTTATAACTCAGAAACTATTGGTTTACTATGATAATACTTTATATGGTTGAACTCACAATCAACCAGCAAACATTTTGGCTATCTCGGGTTTCTAATTTTTGAAAATTTTGATCACGTGACCTTTTGACCTATTTTTCGAAGAGTGACCTTGATATTTTCCCCACTGAAAGTTGCAATTTTGTCTGATGACGATTAAAGCCTTATCAATTGTCATTCTTATGCTATAATGAAAAAGTGGTTATCGCCCTGCGTTGACCTCAGGTCAGGTCATTTTTATGACCTGTCCATTATTACGAGCGGGAGCGTCAGCGAGATCTCGAGACAGGGCCGGAGAAACCGGGGGGGACCGAGGGGGACCGTCCCCCCCGGGCCCCATTAATTCCATTTCCTGGGGGGGACCTGGGGGGGACCTAATATATAACGAAAGTGGGCCCTTCTGACTTATGTTTAAAAAAGTAATCAGCCATTTTGGCCTGTATTAGTGTTTTAAATCTCCCATTCCAAGCATCGGAGCCCTATATCAGTGAGTAGATCTCAACGAGTCGTAGTCCACCACAAGCTAGTGGGCCCTTAATGGTTCCGTGGTGACCGTGAACCATCAGAGAGCCATGGGCCCTCATTGAGTCCATGTGGTCCAGGTCCAGTAGTGGGCCTGTTGAAAATTCGACAGGTGTTTGCTAGACATCTTTTCTTTCACATACCTCCTATGTACAGCAACGCATGAATAATTCAGTGGCGGATCCTGGGGGGGGGGGGCACGGGGTCATGACCCCCAAATGGTCTGAGAGGGTCAGTTGACCCCCCTCCAAAAGCCGAATACCTAAATGCGTTATAGACGCCGTCTTGCATGCTCAAAATCACCTATCAAACACATCTGAGCTAATACCTTTGTTTTTGTCTGGATCGTGTTGCGTGAAAAGGCGTATTGAAGGCCAGAATCTCACTCGTTTTTGTCTCAACCGTGCGAGCACCAGGGGATGATACAGGAAAACTCCAAGAGGATGGTCATGAATTTAATTTTTGGTGCCCCTACCTATACCCAAAATTAAAAACTCAACGGATTTCGGCCACTTAATTTTGGTGATGCGGTGTTTCCATCTTTGTTTTTTATATTGTTTATTTTATTTTTAGTGCCCCTGGGCCCTGGCAGGCCTGTGGTGCCCCTGGCCGGACTGTGGTAACCCTGGCGGGCCTGTGGTGCCCCTGCTAGGTCGCTGGGGCCCCTGGGCCCTGACAGGACTGTGGTGCCCCTGACAGCCCAAGGTGCCCCTGCGAGGCCGGTGGTGCCCCTGGCAGGCCTATGGTGACCCCTGAGGTGCCTTCAAAAGAGGACGTGGGGCCATCAGAAGCGGCTAAATGACCGTCGGCATTGGGCCTTAAGGGAACTGCATGGGCCTCTGCTGTGACCCAAAATAAGGATCTCGAATGTCGAAATGGGACCTTCAGAGACAGGTAGGGTGTCAGGGACCCTCATTTCACCGGTATGAGGCGGTAGGCACCCAAAAAGCAGTCGGAGTCCCTCAGATGCCGGAATACTTATGCATTACTTACGCGGCATGCTTACCTTCTTACATTTTGCGCCCTCGGAGGCCAGCGCGGGATCCTCATAGGTCGATGTGAGCCCTCTGAAGCCGGTGAGAAACCTCAAAGGCCATCATAAGACCATCGGGCCACTGGACAGTATGAGACTCAAGAGGCAATTTGGACCTTCGGAGACCGGTGTGGGCCCCAGGGACGTACCCAAGGGGGGACGGGGCGCCCCCATTGGGGTTTCAGGAGGCCCCCGTGGGGCGCCGAAGGCCCACGGGGGCCAAAATCACGTCGGAGGCGTAAGAAATTCACGGGAATCCAAAAAATCACGTCAGGACATTCAGGGCCCTCTGACCAGCCTGACAGCTAGGGTCCTTCTTACTTCCTGAGGCCTCCTTCTCCTTCCTTCTTACTTCCTGAATAACCGTCCGCTAGTGCCTGTGTCTGACCGCTAGGGCCCCTCTGACTCCTCAGTAGAGAGGAGGCCCTCAGTAGGTAGGAGGCCCTCTGTAGAGAGGAGGCCCCCCGTAGAGAGAAGGCTCTATGTAGAGAGGAGGCCCTGTATAGAGAGGAGGCCCTCTGTGGAAAGGAGACCGCCTGAAAGCAGAAGGCCCTCTGAAGAGAGGAGACCCGCTGTAGAGAGGAGACCCGCTGTAGAGAGGAGGCCCTCTGTAGAGAGGAGGACTTCCTCAGTAGAGAGGAGGTCCTCTGTAGAGAGGAGGACTCGCGCCTCAGTGGAGAGGAGGCCCTATGAAGAGAGGAGGCCCTTTGCAGAGATGAGGTCCTCTGTAGATAGGAGGTTCTTTGAAGAGAGGAGGCCCTCTGTAAAGGAGGCCCTCTGAAAGGGAGAGACCCTCGGTAGAGAGGAAGACCTCTGTAGAGAGGAGGCCTTCTGTAGTTAAGAGGCCTTGCGAAAAGAGGAGGCCCGCAGTAGAGAGGTGGTCCTCTGTAGAGAGGAGGCCGCCCCCCTCTGTGTTTTGACAAATCTTTTTGCAAATTTTTCGCGGCGCTTCGCGCCGCCGATTCATGTACGTACTGGTCAATACGAAATCATGACTGTAATTACACCAATCAACCGTGACAAATTGAATTAGAACTCATATGTGTAACTGTGAAGGAACTCCGGTTTGTACTGCCATGCTCAAAGGGTGGTAAAAATTGTGTTTTGGAGCTGTGTTTTGACAAATACTTTTGCAAATTTTCTCGGCGCCATACACCAATCAATATTGATGTAATAACATCAACCGTGTCAAATTGAATCGGAATTCATATGTGTACTGTGAAGGAACTCCGGCTTGTACTAGCATGCTATAAGGGTTGTAATGTTTGTGTTTTAGAGCTGTGCTTTTACAATTTTTTTTTTGCAAATTTTTGCGGCGCTTCGCGCCGCCGATTCCTAAACAGGTCAATAAGAGAAATCATGACTTTATGCTACTATTGCATTAGGCTAAAAGTGAGGTAACTATATCTACTTCTGGGTTTTTAAGTACGTCGATCCCCCCCCCCCCCCCCCCCCCCAGTTAAAAATCCGTAGCGACGCCCCTGTATAGGTGGGTTTCACTAACTGAAACTACTGAGCCGAGTGACTAATAATGATAAAACTTCATCTTAGAAACGACGAAGATCAAATGTCATTTGATCTCGACATACTCGCTCCCTACCCCCCCCCCCCCCCGGTCGTCAGAATTCATCCATCAGACCCGGCATGTCGGCCGACTTGTGACCCCCTCCCAAACGTTTCCCTAGATCCGCCCTTGGAAGGTAATATGATTTTGGGCCCTTTGAGACACTTGGGGCCCTTTTCCTTGAGGGCCCCTCGAGGCCTAGTCCCCCCCACCTCTGAAATCATTTCTCCAGCCCTGTCTCGAGAACAAAGCAAGATAGCGACAAGCGGTAAACGGTGCAGGGTACACACGGATAAGGTCTAAAATTTTTACTGAAGTCATTTTCAGGTCAGGTCAAAGATGACGTCACAGGAGCAAAAAGGAAGTCAAAATAGCGGCACTACATATATATGAAGTTTTTCTCGAATAACTTTCAAGGTATCCTAGCTAGGAACAAACTAATAGCACCATCGTGATCCTCTCGTCGATCCGCATCGAAACATATGTATGTTGACCTCGAAAGGTTGAAAGGTTAAAAGTTGATCTTAGGTCACGTGACCTAGGGTCAACTTTTGACCTTTCAACCTTTCGAGGTCATCATACATATGTTTCGATGCGGATCGACGTGAGGATCACGATGGTGCTATTAGTTTGTTCCTAGCTGGGATACCTTGAAAGTTATTCGAGAAAAACTTCATATATATAAGTATTGCCGCTATTTTAACTTTCTTTTTGCTCCTGTGACGTCATCTTTGACCTGACCTGAAAATGACCTCAGTAAAAATTATAGACCATGTCCATGTGTACCCTGTACCGTTTACCGCTTGTCGCTATCTTGCTTTATTCTCGAGATCTCGCTGTCGCTCCCGCTCGTAATAATGGACAGATCATAAAAATGACCTGACCTGAGGTCAACGCAGGGCGATAACCACTTTTAATTATCGCATATGATGACAATTGATAAGGCTTTAATCGTCATCAGACAAAATTGCAACTTTCAGTGGGGAAAATATCAAGGTCACTCTTCGAAAAATAGGTCAAAAGGTCACGTGATCAAAATTTTCAAAAATTGAAAATCCGAGATAGCCAAAATGTTTGTTGGTTGATTGTGAGTTGAATCATATAAAGTTTTTATCGTAGAAAACCAACGGTTTCTGAGTTGTAGGCCGCCAAACATAGGGCTGCAGCGCGACCTTCAGGAATTGCCCGAGGCTATATCTCGGAAACCGTTGTTCGAAGAAAAAAATCCTTGCCACAGCTGGCTTCCCCGCCCATCACAACCCATTAGACCAATTTTAAGCAAAAAATAAAATATGAGGGTGCAGGGCACTTGTCGATTTGTCGTGGAACTATGTCTTAAATTTTAATGCTTAAGACATTCACCTAAAAAAACATCTGAAGCATACACAATGAAATATAAAAAAGGAAGTAAAGCTCTTTCTTCTTGCACAACCCGCCTGACGCGACCCTGCCCGAAAATTCGACCTCTGTCGATTTGACCTCTTGGTCTGACCTCAAAATGCTCGCACCACTTTCCTAGTGATTTCCAAAGACTTTTAAGGTCTCGCTTGCAGCTTGTCACTTATCATGTACTGGAGTTTTGTGTATGCCGAATATGGAGCACAGGGATAGGGTGTGTCACCTAACCCAAGGCCCTATATACCACTAAACCTGTTTGATAGTGGGACAACCTATCAGTCCCGTCAACTGACGACCTGCTAAAGAGATCGAGCAATGAACATGACCTTGTCACCTTGTTCATCAGCCGCGCCGGAGCATCTAACACCAGGAGCGGGGTGCAATGACCGAGCTGCAGCCTGGCTCAGCGTCTCTCGCCGGCTACCTCCGCGCTTCTGCCCCGGGGCGCGGAGCGTCCGACACTAAAACGGGGTAACCCCGCACCGGCCCGGGCGGCCGGCCGGCACACCGGCACAGCATGCAGCACGGCTCCCCGGCACGGGCGGCGGCTGACAGGATGGACGTGAGAGGAGGTAGGGACGGCACAGCCATGGACGGGGTCGGCGCACCACCAGTCAGACCAGCGTCTCTGTGGACTGAGCGGACTGCTGACCGGGCTCATCTCTCGTGCCGCCGCGGGCCGCAGTGCAGTGACTGGCGCGGAGGGCCGTTTTGCCGTTAGCCCCTCGCCGCCTCCCGCTCCGTTCGGCAGTGCTCAGATGCAGCGGTCACGCAGTCCGATCACCAGTCCGCGGTCCGCGGCCACCCAGTGCCCGAGCCTGACTACAGAACGCCGCATTTGTGGTCTGCGGCGACCGGCCAGGACAGTCAGGACAGGAGCAGTGCAGTGACCGGCCAGGACAGTCTGTAGTGCAGTGCAGTGACCGGCCAGGACAGTCTGTAGTGCAGTGCAGTGAACGGGCAAGACAGTCTGTAGAGCAGCAGTGACCGGTCGGTGTGGCAGCCGGCAGTGCAGTGCAGTGCAGTGCAGTGACCGGTCGGTGTGACAGCCAGCAGTGCAGTGCAGTGCAGTGAATGGTCGGTGTGGCAGCCGGCCAGCAGCAGCAGTCACAGTCGGCCGGTGTGCTGAGCTGAACCCACAATGAGGACACCGCTGATCCCCGTGGTCCTCCTCTCTCTGCTGGTGGCCGGATATCGGTGAGTGATCTTTGACCGATCAGCTTGGGATAAATGCCCTAACTGAAAGTCCAAAAAAATTGTATAATCCGTCATGATATTTGGTTTCATGTGTGCCGATGAGTTTTTTTGCTAATGGATATTATGTGTTCTTATTTGTACTGTACAGTGTACGGTAAAAGTTAAGTACCTATTCCTACCTACCTACCTACACACCTTATCATTTCATTGCCATTAACATGGCTGTCCTCTTACTTCATCCACCATTGCCTTGCAGGCTGTAAATAAGCATTAGCTGTGTCCGCGAGAGGCTCGTGGGGGGGGGGGGGGTAGGAGGGGTGCCAGGGAACGTAACTATTTATTGTCGGGGACTAGGAGACAGCAGCTAAGTCAGATGCAAGCAACTTTCGTAGGAACGAGCTATCTCACACGTCACTCGTAATGTTCATCTCACCCTCAGATGCTATGGGATCTGTCTCACGCAGCTCACTGCCTGACTGCCGGCAGGGTGACAGCGACTGTGGCCAGTGACCGGTCCCCGGCGGCCAGTGGCCGGTCCCCGGCGGGCAGTGACCGGTCCCCGGCGGCCAGTGACCGGTCCCCGGCGGCCGACGCGGCGGCGCTGCACCAGCTGGCCGCCCTGCTCAGTCCCGCGCACGTCTCCGCCTCCTGCCCCCGCATCCTCACCTTCGGCGGCAACTGCGAGTGCAACTACCGCGAGCCGGCCAGCGGCCGAGACGCCGACATCCGGTTCGACATGCACCTGTACGGCCAGCGGCGCGTCTGTATCGGCGCCGGCTACCTGGGCGCTCCCGGCCGGCCGTGCCGCGTGCTCTCCGTGCAGCGCGGCCGCTTCAACGGCGACCCGGGGGCGCTGGCCCGGCAGCTGGCCGAGTTCGGCTGCGCCGCCGGCGGCCACCGCACGCTGTACACGGAGAGCGCGGCGGCGGCGCGGCGCTTCTCGCTGCGCCGCCAGCTGCAGCAGCTGGGCGGCTCCCGGCTGGACCTGCTGGACGTCTCGGTGCCCGGCAGAGACGCCGACGTGCTCTGGGACCTGCTGCGGCCCGGCGCCAAGGTCTCCGCCGACCAGGTGGCGCTCACCGTCGTGCTCGACGAGAACGCCGTCCTCGGCGAGGAGGCGGCGCGCTCGTCATTCAGCCCGGCCGTGGCCAGGGGCTACCTGAAGATGCTGACGCGCCTGGAGGCGCTCGGCTATCGCCTGCTCTCCTTCAAGCCGCACCCCTCGTGTGTGGAGTCGGTGCGCCGGGAGCTCGACATCTGCCTGCCCATCCTCTCCAACACTGTCTGGATCAAATAGCGCTGTGAATAAAGGGCGTGCTTGTCTTGCAGCATTTGTACAGCATCGACTGAATAACGACTGTGTGAATTATTACTGGTTGAATCAAACTCAACGAGATGTTGATGATCTCTCAGTCCCACCGCCCCCGGGTATGGTGAATACTGTGTGTACCTATACCTACTACAGTAGCGTAAATGTTCCTGTTAGCCGTTTTCACGACGGCCATCTGGTACACATTTGGTGCACATCTGGTGCAGATTAGGTGCAGATTTGGTCAAATTAGGTTCAGTGTGTCTCTTGTAGCTATCAGCTAGGGTTGCACTAATTGCTTATATGCCTGCTTTGTCATATTATCAGAGAGCATCATCGATTAAAACACTGAAATAAATTCATGAAATAAAGATATTTGCTGTAAAAGAGATAAGGTGCAGATTTGGTCAAATTAGGTGCACTCGACAGATAGCCCGTCGTGAAAACGGCTATTAGTGACCCTTCCCGATCTGCGACCCCACACTCTTCTCTTGAGCGAATATGAATGGAACGGGAAGTTCAAAACGATCATCAATGAATTCATTGTCTGCATTTAAATAAAATTAGGCGGTTTCTTCCATGCCATTGCCCGGAGGTAATTTTGCATGAGTCCAGAATGAAAAATAGTGATTTTCTTGCACAAGTAGGTACCTAGACCATGCAGTTAACAAGTGTGGCTAGATACTTACCGGCACTCGACATGGTTGTTTGTTGTATTTGTAGGTTAGGTACCTATGTGGTTGTGAAAAGGCATCCATTGTACTGGCTCATGGAGTTTGTCAGCTCAATGTCGTGCCTCTGTCGCAACCTCAAACCCCTAGTTGCGCCCAGAAGGGTCGCAAATACGTAAACGTAAATTACAATTTAAACACACTGTGGGTAGTGGAGAGTGGGGTAAGATGCCCAGGGTTTTACAATCTCATATATTATTCGAAAATGACGATCGGAAAGCAAAAACTTGGAGTTTCAACGGAAGGCGACATCATTTTCCTCCAAAAAATAACACACTTTCGTGCCTGAAATATGATAGCTTTTATGCTATTAAGCATTTTCCTGAAGAAGTGAAAGAGGGCATCTTACCCCACAGGGTGGGAAAGACGCCCCCTGGCGTTGGGGAAGATGCCCCCCTGCACTATAAGTGACATAAATGGGCACGTGAATCGCCTGAACGAATCAGTAGTCCCTTCGAGCCTGCAATAGACACTAAACGTCATCGTAAGGGCCCTCAAAAGTAGTCGTAAGGGGCTTCAGAGGTCATCGTCAGGGCCATCATAGTTCAGCGCAGCCAAACAAGCCTCCGTGGTGGCGTTCGGAGACCGCTGTGGGGCTCTTACAGGTCTCCATGATGCTTGAGGGCCCTCGAGCCCATCGTGGTGACCTCAGATGCCAGCGCGACCCGTGGAGCCAACATGGGAGCCCTCAAAGGATGTCGTGAGAGGCCTTGGAGCGAGCCAATAATGGGGCCCACAGAGGCCGTCGTGAGGGCTCTCAGAGTCAGATGCCGCCCAAAAAGTCGCTGTGTGTGCCGAGAGACCGGCATGGGGAGCACCCGACCGTACTGGGCTCTCAATTGTCCCAGATCGGCTTTTGTCTCTCATCACAAGTATGTAATAAATGATTTGACGGGTTCCTTGAAGGCCAGCCTACGGATTTAGGGGGCGTCTTTCCCCATCAGGGCAGGGGGCATCTTACCCCAAGGTACCGAATTAACATTAAATCAGTACAATTTGTTAGCCATAAAACTATACCCTGAAATAAACTGTTTGGTACACAGTACACGCATGTTTATGTATCACGACTATAGCAAGAGACATAAAAATTATTTAGCTTCTTTGATATTTACAATTTTTTGACATCAAAATATTTTTCGAAAGAAGCATATAAAAAACATGCAATCACCAGTCAGCCGTTGCCCAACTGAGCTTCGCAAATTTTTGTGCAGTTACCAAGGCAGTCTTCCACTTCACGCTAAGAACATTAATTTCCAGGTTCGATTCTTTGTTTTGCCGCTAGAGGGGGTGGGGCTTCTTTCCCACCCTGGGCATCTTACCCCACTCTCCCCTATCTTATCCGCTTTACACAACTTGACCCTCGCCGGCACAGGCCATTTTGCGTCCTTCGACGGCACAAGAGGGGGGGGGGTATGTATGTATGTATGTATGTATTTACGTCATGGGGCACATCCACATAGTTCAGTGGCTATTCCGCACCCTGCAGTCGCAAAGATAAAAACGGTCATTTAGGTCAACATGCACACATGCACACGCACTAACCCACACACGTCTGCTCTTTAACACGCGCAGTGGAAGGGGGGGGGCGGATTTCGCCCACCCCTCCTGTTTTTCGCCAATAACTCGCGCCGCAAACATAATATCAATGTGAAATTTTGGCTACCTGTCCAGAATTGAATTGCGGATCTTCCCGTGCAAGAAATAAGAAAATCGGTTCACAACTTGTCTAGTAATAGTGGTGTAAAGTCAAACATCCTGTCGCGGCGGCGGCGCGGCGGCGCGGCGGCCGGCGCTAGCCGTTACGCGCCGCCTGAATTGTAGACTGTGCCGGGGCGGGACGGTTCCGTCTTTACATCGCGCTGCCGCTCCTTACCGCTGATTACATTAGATTCGCGTCAAATTTGGTGAGAAGACTGAGAAATGTACAGGCAATCATATGGTCAAAGAATTTTGGAAATCGGCCGGTAACAACTTGAGTTATGAGTGTGTAAACACAAAATTGTGATTGCCGCGTTTCCCGCGTCGGCCGCTCCCGCTTCAGCCGGCGACATCTTACCCTTAGCAGGCTTCTAACTGCCATATTCATTGTTGGATTAACTTGAAATTCACCATACATACTCACAAATGTTTGGTCTTTCGTATAGTGAAAAAAAAAGGAGAATCGGCCGGTAACTTTTCGAGTTATCGGCGTGTAAATGCAAAAAAAGTCGCAAATATGGAGATTTGACCACATTTGACCTCATTTGACCTTGAAGATATTGACCTAGGGTCATGAAATTCACACACAACAGAGTTCCCCATGGCCTCCACCTACCCTCCAAATTTCGTTTTTCTAGCTCCAGTGGGAGCTGAGATCTTAGGGGGGGGGGCGACATCCGCCCCCCCCCTTCCACTGGGCGTAGTACTCGCAACCCTTCCACTGCGCGTGTTAAAGTACACCTAGCCGACGCCGCCCCGCTGCTTCATAAGCAGGTGTTGCCTGAGTTCTTTCTTAACCCTAGAACGCCTGGGGGGGGTTGTATCAACCCCCCCCCCCTGAGGTTTTTTCGAAGTGCACGCTAAACGGCTTGTCGTAGCGGGCTGAAATTTTCAATACCCTCTGGGGCAACTTTTGCACATCTTTTGCCGAAAAAAAATTGATCGAGTCATGTCAGGTCACGGAGTTATGACGTCATAAGAGGTACAGCCTCCGGCCGGATTTTCACAAACTGAGTGCCAACGCCCGAGGTTTCCTGCCGGTGGTACGGACATCGGTTGATGGATCGTGATAAAACTTCCCATGCATGTTGCGGCAAGTATTGGCTATCATATGGTATAAGAAATTTGACCGGGTCAGGTCAGGTCACGGAGCTATGACGTCACAAGAGGAACAGCGTCCGGTATTATTTTTGAAAAGCGCCCGAACCACTATTTTGCTAATTCTTGTCACCTCAATGGGAATATGCAGCAATATTAGCTTCTATAGGGAGCAAATGGACCTCCCAAATCCAAAAATACAATCAGATTTCAAAAATTTAAATTTTGGTTTTTCGAATTTCTGCCGCCGACTGTGACCTTGCCGACTTCCGGCGCTCCCAACGCGCCATTTTTAGAGCTAGGGAAACGAAATACATACCAAACGATAGAGAATTGATCAAGGAACACGATAGTGAAGGTTTCAAGTCGATATCTCCCACCGTTTTGCCGCAATCGCCGCCGAAAGTTGAAAAAAGTCTATTTTTCCGAAAACTTTACCTTTGACCGGTCAAAAGTAGGTCAAATGTTGACCTAGGACCAAAAAATATACCACCAATCGCGAGATCTCGTTGAGAGCAATCCGTTGGTTTTTTCAGCTAAGCTCTACGACCTTCCGTTTCGAAACGCCAGGGGGGGTCGTAACAACCCCCCCCCCTGGTCGTTCGTGATATGAGAAATGGCCTGGTCGTGCGAGGGTTGAAGCCTCCAGTAAAGTTTCGCAACTCACGTGGCAAAGCATTATAGGCGGTAACGATCGAGTGCTTAAAACGACGCCTGCCTGACTCCGATCGACTCGGCGCCATGATTAAATGGTCGGCGTTCCGTGTGGTACGATGGTGAACATCACCACGAGTGACTAGGTCGCTGGCGATCGACTCGGGCTCCGATGTCATTAACATGCGCTTCAGTAGCATACATGGGCGTAGGAACGGCTGGAACATTGTGGGTGCATGGGTGCCGAAATCCAGCCATGGCCGGTGAAGCGGGGAGGGGGGAGGGGTAGGGAGCGACACCCGAGCGAAGGCTCGTTACGAGCTTTGAGGGTGTACCATGTCGAAAAAGGTACCGACCGATAAGTGCATTTGGAAGCATTGACCCTGGCATGTGTAGGGGGGTCGGATGAACCCCCCCCCCCATGGTTGTTCGCAAATAACTCGCGCAAAAAGCGGCCGATCGCGACGAAACTTTTAGTACCCTCGAGTTGATCAGTTTTACACCTACTCTGAAAATTTCATGACCCTGATCCACAAAACCTTCAGACCTGTGACCTGATTCTCGAGACCATGTTCAGACGGGATCGCGATTTGGCGTATGTCAGCTCACATTATCCGCGCGTTTCCAGTCTTTTTGTGATTGTAGACGTCCAAACATGTGAAATGATGTTCTTCCCATGCATCACGGTGGGTGTGAAGGTAACCTGAAGGTCAGGTCAGGTCATCGACCTTTGATGACCTCGGTTCACTTTTTCGAGTTTTACATGTTTCTAGGGTAGTTTATAGGGCTGATTTCGAATTTAGCATCCATTTGAACGTTTACGCGGCGAAGTAGTTTCAGTGCTTTCGTAACATGCTACGACGCCGTCAGTGGTAGTTGACACCTACTATGGATAGCAGGTAGGACGCCTAATGGTTGACCTGACCTGACCTGACCCGATCTGGCCTAAATGCATGAAGAAATCATCTGTGATCAAAACTAACATCAGATATTCGTGATCAGCACCCCGAAAAACCCGATAAGAGCTTCACTTTACGCAGTTCTAGCAGGTCCCGATTTTCCCGACTTTTGGAATATTGACCTGACCTGGAAGGTAAACCAATGAAGTAGGACCTTAAAATTGGGTATCATCGGCTTCCTCTCGTCACGGGCAACACCCTCGTTTTTTCCGCGAAGCTCCTCATTATAGCTCGATCAGGGACCGAGCGGCAGGGGGGTCCGACCGACCCCCCTCCCCCCTCTCCCTATATACCTACACATTAGAAGCTGGAAAACGCTGCACACACGCGAGGGCTAATATTGTCAATATGGACTACCGCAAAAAGTAAAAGCGGCCAACTTAGCCATTTTCGAAGATATCGGGCTAAAATTTTTGACAGTGGGTCATCGGTTCGGTATGTGTTCAATCACATGCTTCATTTCCCTTTTTTAGCACAAATGTAAGTTTTGAAGACCATCACAGTAGCAAATGCTTCGAAAGATGGATAGTAGGCAACATATCCTGAATTTGCCGTGCTGTATGGGAAGCAGTGTTGATGAAAAAAGGGGTTTTTGGTTCAGATTATTGTGGGTGCAGAATACATTGTCTGCACCCACTGGATAAATATTGTGGGTGCAGCTGTGCACCCTTGCACCCATGGTTCCTACGCTTATGGTAGCATAAGACCGCGGTATAGATACAGGTGCTCTGCAGTAAGCCAGTCAAGACGGTCCAAAACGTCGCTGATGTGATCGTACCTCCTTCGACCGGATAAGACACGGGCGGCAAAGTTCAACACTTATGAATGCGCCTCATCTGGGTCTTGTTACGATCCCCCCTTGGGTACGATCCCCCCTTCGCGTTTGGCCCCTGATCGAGGTAGAGCTCCGAGGAAAAAACGAGGCAACGAGTTGCCCGTCACGAGACGAAGCCAATTATACCCAATTTTATTCCGCGCCTCACTGGGGGGGGGGGGGCTATTCATAGCCCCCTCCCGTTTTCTGCAATAACTTCCAAACCGCTTGACGTATTGCCACCAAACTTTCAGTACCTTCGGCTGCATCAATTTGACATCTTGTGTCAAAATATGAACTTCGTAGCTACTATAGGTCGGCCGGAAATGACGTCATGTTCGGCCGATTTCGACGCAAAACATTGAACCACGGCAATCGCTCCCAAGAGCTCAGTTTTAAGCTAGATCCAGATTCTTTGCATGAGAGGACTCAGAATAGACTGCGCTATCACACTGCTATCTCGAATTCTCAAAATTTTGGAAATTTCGAAAATTATATAAAGTAAAATTCAAAATTTATATTGTTATACTTCTTCAAAAAGTTTTTCACTTAAAAAACGGAATATATGTGATAGAACACATGCTTATGACTTACTTTAGAAAGTGTTAGCAAATTATCTTCAAAAATGGCCAAGTTATAGGTACCTACGCATTATTGCAAAAATTCACAAATATAAATTTTTCAAATCAATTTTTCAGTACGTATTTGACATCCTACACCAATATAAATAGCACCATCGTGTTCCTGAGCTCAAACTGCATTTAATAGACACCTTTTATGTTGAAAAATTTTAACTTCAAAATTTGACCTTTTTTGACCTGAAAGTGACCTGACCTGGCCTAAGCTAATTTCAACTCAAAATGACCTCGAATGACACAAAAAACATCAAATTCGAAATATATGGCCTGAATGGAATGTGTCACGTGACCGACGCATGATATAATATTTCCTGTGATGATATAATATTGATGATATAATATTGACCTGTGATGACCTGACCCTGACCTGAAAATCAAATTACAAGTTTGGTACCCTCAGGGTGTCTAAGCAAGCATCTGTCCACGAGTGTGTAAACCAGAAATGAGCCTGATCTGACTTGTAAGACGGTGGCCAGAGACCAAAATGTGAACAAGCCAAAATGCTAATAATTTTTACTTTGACCTGACCTGTGACGTCATCGGTGACCTTGAGGTCAATGAAATTAGGTTTCGCTCGACAGTTATTTCGGGGCTATCAGACGCCGTTTGAATTTTGACGATCGACCCACTAGTTTTGGAGTTAGGAGGGGGGGGGGCTATGAAGAGCCCCCCCCCCAGTAGGGCGCGTTATACGCAGACCCCAGTGGGGCGCGGGTTAAGGTCCTAGGTCATCGGTTGACCTTCCAGGTCAGGTCAATAACCCAAAAGTCGGGAAAATCGGGACCTATTAGAAAGCCAAGTGTGGCTGCTATGTGGTGTTCGGGGTGCTGATCACAAATATCGTGTTAGTTTTGATCAGTGATCAGTGATCACAGATGATGTCTTGAAGCATTTAGACCAGGTCGGGTCAGGTCAGGTCAGGTCGACCAGTAGGGGGTCGAAAAGCTCCACCCATGTTTCTACTACCTAAACAGTAGAAAGGTATGGCTGAAAACGAAATATTAAATGCAATATTTATGCAAACGAAGCTCATTAACAGGTGACAACCAATTGTGGGACGTCTTACAAAATGTAAGTTTGCAGAGCAGAGGTCTTGCAAACGATCATTCTTGCCGGAATGCAACATCCGAGTGCCTTGCGCATTATTTTGTTCAATAGTCGGAATATAAGACCTTAACAAAATGCCTAATTGCCTAATGACGCTGGACGCATGGTGAAATAACCAGTTTAGCGGTAACACCGTTTTTCTTGAACGGGGCGTTTTGGACGGCTCTCCCCTATTGTCGTGCCGCTTATGGAGTTTCTGTAATTTTGTGTTATTCATACTACCCTCAGATTGCCCCACCCTACCCTATCGGCAGTAGGTATTGCACGATATGCAACGCGATCTCCTTCGACGAGCTCTGTGACCTGAGAAGCTCTAACCACCTGACCTTGACCGGAGCCCTGAGGTCAATACCTCTCTAACAAAAAGTATATTATTCGATTCGTCTGAGCATGAAGAACACGTCGCACACGCTCGTTTTTTTCGCGAGGCTCTAGCTCAGTTAGGGGCGAAACGGCGAGGGGGTTCCTCTCTTTGTAGAAAACCAATGGGCCCGGCGAGAGTTATATCGCAAAATGCAAATGTACGTAAGCTGTAAAGTCCAAATGGATACAAGCATAGACTACGATGGGCTAGGCTAGTTTAGTTGGGCTAGTTTAGGTTGGGTCGAGTGCATGCATCGCTAAAAACAACTCACCAGACCTGACCTAACCTGACCTCACTCGAGTCGAGTGAGGTCAGGTAAGGTCAGGTCTGGTGAGCTGTTTTGAGCGATGCATGCTTTTGTCCTTACGCACTTTTGCGCCCTCGCACTTTTGGACACGGACATTTGAGAACTTACTTTTGTCCCAAATAGTGTTGCGATACGATACCTACGTGTACTTTTGTACGAGAATCGCCGAGAGCATCAACGAGAAAACAGGCTTTCAAAGCGACATCTATAAAAGTACCGTTTCCCCAGAATAGCACCAGAGGCCTTCATTGACAAATGAATGCTGTAAACAAGCTAAGCAATAACCATGCAGCCACCTTTGAACTACACGAGATTTGACACTACTCACTGGAGAGAACTGAATGCCTGGATTATATTTTGGCTAGAAATAAAGGTTTTGAAGCACGACGAGCATACCATGCAGCAGGCCAGAGCATTCCCAGCCTGATAGTGGCAAAACAGTCAACTACGGCTTCACTACTTTATCAAAAGGTGGCGCTTCCATTCTCAATTGCCATCGAATCGCTGCTGCTTCACGGCGCCCTCTCGCTTCATCTGGGGATCGGGGTCGTCAGCAATGCCAAAGCAATGAAGTTTGTGGTGTGACAAGTATTTTAATTAGGAATTTGAGGAAATCCGCTATCGTGGTTTGGGTGCAATTAAGGTGAGCTTACGTACATTTTCGTAATCTCCATGCTTTTGTCGATTTACTATCTGTATGATTCAGCTTCAGCTTGTGATTCAATTTGATAATATTCAGGTTGGAAGATTGAGATACATTCATGACTCATATTTCCTCATTTAACGTGTTCTTGATTGAATGTTCTTCGCTTATGATTGATATGCTCTTGTAGATCAGCCTGTTGTTATCCGGATTAAGTGATTAAAGTGAGTTTTCTGTCTAAATGCATCATTTTTTGGTAAGCATTCTATGTTGATGTGATTTTGACATCTGGAGTCAGCTAAATCAAAATATTAGAGTAATGACATTTTGCTGATTTTTGCAAATAGTTGTATAAGCTTAAAAAACATTAGTCTGTTCACATTGTGGTACATGGTGTTGGTAGTTTTTGCTTAAGTGATGCATTGTAAATAGCAATTAACTTCTCGGATGTGGCCAATCACTGAGCATACCCCTGTCCCATTGAAATGACAATATCAATATGACCATTGAATGGCCACCTTTCTATGACTTAACACATTCAGTATTTTAAATGTTAAGGACGATACTTCAGGATGCATGCCTTTGTTTTGGTGTCTTAAGTCCTGAGATGCGCTCCTGTGGGTATTTTTGCGGAACCATTTTATATAGGTACCTACCTACCTATGAGGAGCACTGTGCAGGCTATTTTATTTCTGTTCATTAGGTCTTTATTTGATCATGGGTTGTGTTGTTCTGTCATATTTCAACTTAGGGATCATTTTACATAAGATATTTATCTTTGAATATCTTCTGGAACATGTTTTTCAAACATTGCCAGGCTGAGTGAATCTCTATATTGTTTTTCTTTCAATATGAGAAGTATTTTCAGTGCCTAGCAATGTGCTATTCTCTCCATATAAATATTTTTGCTATGTTGCTGTTTGGTTGTTTGGTTGTATGGTGCACATTCAGTTTACGAGTATGCATTTTATTAATGTCCATATTACCTACAGCTAGGTATTAATCATGATCACCATCAACTAATCTAAAATCATGCATTGCACATTATGATCATGTTTTGATCATATCATGTCTCATAATGTGATGTGTGATAGGTACTGGATTACTGGAAACATGATCGACTTAGGAAAGAAAGTCTATTTTTGATATGCCAAGTGATGCCTGGGCCTGGGTTTTCTAAATAGTGTTCCTCTTACTCTCATATTCAAACAGTACTTACATAAAATGTCATACTAATAGAATTATACATAATTTCTGCCTTCAAAATTTCTCAAGTAATGTAAAAGGTACCTACAGGAAGATGGTCCAAAGGTAGCATACTCCACCCCTAAAACAAATTTCAAAGCAATGCCTGTCTGTTGATGGTAACCGTACCTATAAAAGAAAATTGAAAGCTGATGACATGACTTTGTCAAGCATATTCCATGGCTTATCTGCCACCCTTAACTGGAAGGGTGCTTCTGGCCTTTGGGTGTCCTGGGGCAGTACTCCAGGCTCCAGGGTGGCCTCAGTTTGTAGGTAGATTGTAGGGATGAACGCTGCTTGACCTCGATGTAGCATATGCCAATTGATCATCTGTAAAGGGAAACTGTTTGAAGACGGTCCTATTGTGTCCGCAGGTGGCCAGCCAATGTACATTGTACAGTGTAGTGGTAGCTCTCCTTATCAGGCAGGGCTCGAGCTGGGCTATTTCCAATCATAGAAGCGTACCCTCCACGCATTTGGCTTTTTGCGATAGATGTGTCGTGAGCTGCGTGGTAGCTGCATTGTCCCCATGGTGTTGCTGAGATGATGACTTTCTGGAATCTGGATGACGATGTTCTCCCTGCTCCATGCATCTGTGACGTTTCCCTCGTGCCAGCCGGCACTCACCGAGCCTGGTGGAAGGACGGCTGGGTGTGGTCTGATCGACTGATCAGAGGGACGGCTGATCAGTGCCCGGCGATCGACTGATCAGAGGGACGGCTGATCAGTGCCCGGCGGTCGACTGATCAGAGGGACGACTGATCAGTGCCCGGCGGTCGACTGTTCGTCCGTTGTCGTGGTGCCACGTCTTTTTCCGGATATGCGATGAATTGACACCGGGCGCCAGGGCCTCCGCTGAGGCCGTTCCTAATGCTCCGGGCTGCTCGTCACGCTCTGGGCAAACTCTGACCTCTTTCAGACAGAGTAGGGGATCGGCGTGCGGTGCACTGGCTGCTCAGGGGATCGGCGTGCGGTGCACCGGCTGCTCAGGGGATCGGCGTGCGGTGCACCGGCTGCTCAGGGGATCGGCGTGCGGTGCACCGGCTGCTCAGGGGATCGGCGTGCGGTGCACCGGCTGCTCAGGGGATCGGCGTGCGGTGCACCGGCTGCTCAGGGGATCGGCGTGCGATGCACCGGCTGCTCAGGGGATCGGCGTGCGGTGCACCGGCTGCTCAGGGGATCGGCGTGCGGTGCACCGGCTGCTCAGGGGATCGGCGTACGGTGCACCGGCTGCTCAGGGGATCGGCGTGCGGTGCACCGGCTGCTCAGGGGATCGGCGTGCGGTGCACCGGCTGCTCAGGGGATCGGCGTGCGGTGCACCGGCTGCTCAGGGGATCGGCGTGCGGTGCACCGGCTGCTCAGGGGATCGGCGTGCGGTGCACCGGCTGCTCAGGGGATCGGCGTGCGGTGCACCGGCTGCTCAGGGGATCGGCGTGCGGTGCACCGGCTGCTCAGCGTCAATGTCCACCGTTAGCGGCTGGGGCTAGCTGTCCGTCCTGGGAAGAGCTGTCCGCCCTGAGAAGAGCGGTCCGTACTGGGAAGAGCTGTCTGCCCTGAGGAGAGCTGTCCGTCCTGGGAAGAGCTGTCTGCTCTGAGGAGAGCGGTCCGTACTGGAACGAGAGCTGTCCGCCCTGAGGAGAGCTGTCCGTACTGGGGAGAGCTGTCCGTACTGGGGAGAGCTGTCCGTCCTGTGCCCGTCCTGGGGAGAGCTACTCGGTCCACCCTGGAGAGAGCTGTCCGTCCTGGAACGAGAGCTGTCCGTCCTGTGCCCGTCGTGGGGTCTGGGGAGAGCTACTCGGTCCATCCTGAAGAGAGCTCTCCATCCTGGAGAGAGCTGTCCGTCCTGTGCCCGCCCTGGGGCTAGCTGTCTGTCCTGGGGAGAGCTGTCCGCCCTGAGGAGAGCTGTCCGTACTGGGGAGAGCTGTCCGTCCTGTGCCCGTCCTGGGGAGAGCTACTCGGTCCATCATGGAGAGAGCTGTCCGTCCTGGAACGAGAGCTGTCCGTCCTGTGCCCGTCGTGGGGTCTGGGGAGAGCTACTCGGTCCATCCTGAAGAGAGCTCTCCATCCTGGAGAGAGCTGTCCGTCCTGTGCCCGCCCTGGGGCTAGCTGTCTGTCCTGGGGAGAGCTGTCCGCCCTGAGGAGAGCTGTCCGTACTGGGGAGAGCTGTCCGTCCTGTGCCCGTCCTGGGGAGAGCTACTCGGTCCATCATGGAGAGAGCTGTCCGTCCCGGAGCGAGCTGTCCGTCCTGTGTCGGTCCTGGATCTGGTTGTTCGTCCTGGGGAGAGCTGCTGGCCCTGGTGCGAGCGGCTGACGTTCACACGTAATGGATCTGCTGGATCTCCAGCAATCCAGCAGGAGACGCTCGGTCTCTCGGCTGCCCTCTTTGGGGCATGTGGGGCCTTCGGTGGCGCCGACGGGTTCTGGCGGCAAGCCCAGTCGTTCAAACGGTCGTCGCTACTCGCCGTGACATCTGAGCTGAATGGGCGCAAAATGACCTCGTAGTCGGCGCGCCCCTAACCCCCCAACAAACAAACAAACATCTGAGCTGAGCTGCTTTCCGGATACCTTCGATGTCTTTTCGATGGTCGGCAATTTTGGAGACAGGGCAGTCCGCCCTCACCGTGACGGGGGCGGAGGCTGACGCAGGCGCCCCACTTACGGTTGACGATATTCTGTCAAGTAGTTGCGACAACTGTTCAGAAGTGCGATGATGTGCTGTTTGATTTCTGCATTGGTATCCTGTTGTGAATCGTTGTACCTTTTAGAGTGGATGGTGTCCTGCCGTCCTGGTGACCCTGGTCTGTACCACAGTCCCCGTCCCCGAGTTGTACCGCCCCCGAGCTGTAGCGTCCCCGAGTTGTACCGTGCCGGGGTTGTACCGCCTGCTGTACTGTCCCCGAGCTGTACCGCCGGCCAGCTGGGACTCTCCCAGCGCCGGCCCGTCCGACGCCGTGATTAGATAGGTCACCAGAGGAGGCCGGTCAGCCCACCGCGTCGCCGGCGGCCGCTCGCGTGGCCGACCTCTTCCCTACCGGGGGAGGAGGGAGGGGTCGGAGCGCGCGGCGGTCACTGTCACAGGTGTGGCTGTGACACTGCGACACTGTGATCGCTGCTCTGTGACCGAGTGCTGTCGCTGAGACTGTTACGGACCGCTATTGGACCTATAGCGCTATGCTAGGTCCTGGTGAATTCCAAGATTGGAGCGATGGCGATTAAGCTCCTCCGTAGTTTGCATTGCTCTCCTCTCATCCTTCTGAGAAAGTCTCTAAGAGTGCGACAGGTGCCCGCTCGGCAGAACTGTTATCCCGGGGATGGCAGCCCCGCGGTCTGGTCAGTTGGACGGTTGCAGCACCGAACACACTGCGTCACTGCAGTCGGTGGTAGGAACCTGGGCAGGCTGCTTCTCACGGAAAATCCGCGCCACACATTGTGCAGTCGACCCGGCAGCCCGGCGCCGGCTGAATGGACCACGGGACACCGGGAAACGGCCGGCTGGGCGGCGACCGGCGCGGCTGGACCCGCTAACGGGGTACTGCGGGCTCTCCGTTCCAGAGTACTGCGGGCTCTGTAACGGACCGAAAACGTGCTGCTGGCCCTCAAATACTGGCATTGCTGCTCTTAGAGAAAGCTTAGGCGGCAACGGTGTAGTTACTAGAGGAGCTTTAACCGATTTTTCAAGCTGCTATGGAGGGATGTATTTCATTTGGTACTATGAATTGGACAGAAATTACACTTATGCACATTTGTTTTGTGCTGCTTTTGGGTTAGCATTATTTTCTCGATTTGCCGTAGGTACTATAACTGCGTTTATAGGTCGAATGGAACCATTATCTAGTAGTTTATAAGCCTGCACGTCGTCAATTGGTTAACCGCTATCGATCCCGACCAAGCCTAGCGCTTACAGCCAGGAACATTTCCTGCCTTTGTCGTGATGAGTCTGCATGTCAATCGGCCGTCAATTCCGGACTGGGTCTGTCGGTGGACTGTGGGGTCCGGACTGGGTCTGTCGGTGGGGTCCGGACTGTGTCTGTCGGTGTACTGTGGTGTCCGGACTACTGACTCTGCTGTAAGGCCGGGTCTGTTGGATCTGCCGTGTGTCGTTGTCGCCATTGACCATCGGCTTACGTAACCTGAGAGTGCTCCCGGCAGTGCTCCCGGCGGAGGGGGGGGGGGGGAGCTGGGCAGTGCTTCCCTGAGAGGTGTGTAGTTGTACTGTGTACGGGAGGAGGGGAAGAGGGAGTAGGTTTACGCTACACACCTATCGACACTCGGCTAGTGGCGACTCTGGTCCGGGGTGCGCTGTAAAAACTGCTGCGCGACATGGCCCCAATCATTCCTAGTCGGTGCCTCATCAGTAAGTACAGCAACCCAGCATCACTGGCCTGTGCCACCAGCCGTATGGTCCGCATAGGATGGTGACTGCATCCCTGGCGCGGGGCCCCGGCTGGCCGCTGTATTACAGTCTGCAGATTCGCGCAGAGTACAGTACATATGTTTGTGGTTCCACGGGTATTAGCCCCGCGCATGGTGCTGGTCAGCCCCCCGGCGCTGACTCCTCCGTCTTCGGCCACCTTCTCTCGTCGCCGCCTTGGCTCGGCTCAGCTCAGTTGCCAGTCGCCAGCTGGATGTTCCTCCTTCGTCACTCAGCTTCCAGCCAGGCCGAAACAGCTGGCTGTTCCTCCTTCGTCACTCAGCTTCCAGCCAGGCCGAAACAGCTGGCTGTTCCTCCTTCGTCACTCAGCTTCCAGCCAGGCCGAAACAGCTGGCTGTTCCTCCTTCGTCACTCAGCTTCCAACCAGGCCGAAACAGCTGGCTGTTCCTCCTTCGTCACTCAGCTTCCAGCCAGGCCGAAACAGCTGGCTGTTCCTCCTTCGTCACTCAGCTTCCAACCAGGCCGAAACAGCTGGCTGTTCCTCCTTCGTCACTCAGCTTCCAACCAGGCCGAAACAGCTGGCTGTTTCTCCTTCGTCACTCAGCTTCCAACCAGGCCGAAACAGCTGGCTGTTTCTCCTTCGTCACTCAGCTTCCAACCAGGCCGAAACAGCTGGCTGTTTCTCCTTCGTCACTCAGCTTCCAACCAGGCCGAAACAGCTGGCTGTTCCTCCTTCGTCACTCAGCTTCCAACCAGGCCGAAACAGCTGGCTGTTTCTCCTTCGTCACTCAGCTTCCAACCAGGCCGAAACAGCTGGCTGTTTCTCCTTCGTCACTCAGCTTCCAACCAGGCCGAAACAGCTGGCTGTTTCTCCTTCGTCACTCAGCTTCCAACCAGGCCGAAACAGCTGGCTGTTTCTCCTTCGTCACTCAGCTTCCAACCAGGCCGAAACAGCTGGCTGTTTCTCCTTCGTCACTCAGCTTCCAACCAGGCCGAAACAGCCAGCTCATCTGCCAAACCCGGTGATGGTTAAAGCATGTTAACCCGCGCCCGGCTGGGGGTCCTGGATTTCCACGCCCTGCTGGGGGGGGGGGGGGTGTTTGAACACCCCCCCTTCTAACTCGGCTCCTGGGCCACGTAGCGATACGCGGAAGGCGGCGTTCGAAAGAGCGTCAAAAATAATGAGGAAATCACTTCGGTCAATTTTTTGGTCAGGTCAAAGGTCAGGTCACCAGAGGTCATCGAAGGCAAAATTTCGCCGATTTCCAGGTCGAATGTCGACAATTTCCAAGAAGCCAACGCATAACTCGGGAACCAATAGAGCTACAGCGCTGCGGAAAAGCGCATTCGATAGCCCTATTAACGCCCTTTCTGAGTAATTCTCTCAGATTTGACCTAACGTCAACGGTTTTGCCTGCAGGGGGCAAAAACTGCAAAAATAGCCGATTTTTTTCGGAAACAGTTTTTCTGCAATAACTTTTGATCCAAGCATTGTACGAGCTTACTTTTACCGGCATCGTGTTCCTCTCGTCAAGACGCATCGAATGAAATATAACTTGACCTTGAAAGGTCAACTTGAAAATTTGACCTCAGGTCAAGGTCATGACCTGACCGGAAAGGGTCATGTTGCATATCAGTCGATCCGTATCGTCGAGCTGAACACATCTAAGGCGTTTTCATCGCTCTAGCATGCCTCTATCAAAAGTTATTTGCGAAAAACTGTTAGATACCATTCGTGACCTAAGATGACCTCAGGGCATAAACAGGGGTCACGGACACCATTTTCATGTTCAGTGTGTCTAAACCACTTGTAATTCAGTGTTTGGGAGTGTTTATAATGTCTTTCGTCCAAAGGAGGCGCATTTCAATTTTCTCCCATTGACTTATAATGGGGAGGTCGCAAAATTGACCTGACCTTAGGTCATCGATATCAAAATTCTGAGATATACATTTTGTACATGTTATTGCTCTTAGCAATCGCTGAAAGTTTCAAAGCGATCGGTCACTCGGTGTAGCTATGACAGACATTGAAACTTTTTATGAGGTGAGGTCACTTCAAGTGACCTGGTGACCTGACCTTGAATGACCTTGGTCTGAAATTTTTACAACATGTGTAGAATTGATGTATGATAAGGTGTACCAAAAACGGCGCCGCTGTTTTTGAGATATTCGCGAAAAACCACAATGGGGGGTGTTCAAACACCCCCCCCCCCAGCAGGGCGCGGGTTAAAGTAATCGCGCTGATTGGAAACCAGCCCTGGTGCCCCGGACCCCACTCGAGTGGGGTCCGGGGCTGGAACTAGCCCCGGACCGGGACCCCACTCGCTGGCCTGGCAAGCTTATCTTTGACCTGAAGATAAATATATTGAGCCTCAAAAGAATGTCTTCCATTGCTGTGCCCTTTATTGCGATCCAGCCTCAAGCTGCGCCGCATGGCCCCCGGAAGAACGCCTCACGGTGGTGGTTGTCTCTCGGCTCCAGAGATGGCAGCACTGTAGCGGGCCACGGAACTCCCCGGTTCGTCTGCCCGCCCGGCGCCGCAGCTGACCGGGCGGGCAGGCAAAGGCAGTCAGTCCCCAAATCAACGGCAGGCAGTGGAGCCGAGGCATTTTCCACCTTTGTTGCGGGCTACTGAAGCTAGGACAGCGCCACAGCCCTCAGTTTACCGTGCGGCAGCTTTTCATATTTCGAGTTAATTGAGGGTAGACATGAGGCTGTATTGTCAGTCACTCGAAAATCGGAAATCAACGTTTTTGTTTAGTATGGCAGCAATCGTTTTATTTTGGACATAAACACTTGCAATTTTTGCCTTTTTTACCGCAGTTGGGGTTGGGGTGGGGTGAGGGGGGAGGGGGGATCTGATGAATGGTGGACTCAGTGTTATGTGTGGTGCAGTCCGCTAAATGAAAGTGTGAGACGGTGTTTGAGGGCTGGACCGGTATGTGCAGGTCTGGGACGGTGTGTGCAGGTCTGGGACGGTGTGTGCAGTCTGGGACGCTGTGTGGTGGGCTGAGTGGAGGGCTAGGACGCTGTGTTGCCGTGTGGAAGGTTGGGACGCTGTGTTGCTGTGTGGAGGGCTGGGACGCTGTGTTGCCATGTGGAAGGCTGGGACGCTGTGTTGCCGCGGAGAATCGTCCCGCCGCTGTGCTGACGGCGGTGTGTCTGTCCGTTTCCAGGCTGTGACCGCTGTGCTGACGGCGGTGGGTCTGTCCGTTTCCAGGCTGTGACCGCTGTGCTGACGGCGGTGGGTCTGTCCGTTTCCAGGCTGTGACGGCGGTGTGTCTGTCCGTTTCCAGGCTGTGACCGCTGTGCTGACCGGCCGCTGACCGCCATGTCCGGTAAGTGTCCAGGAGCCGCCGGTGTGTAGTACCCGACCTTAGCTTGCGTAGCGTGTGCCTAAAGACCCCATGTCAACGTCGGACTGTGACTCGCCGTCCCGTGCTCATGACTGACGTGACTACGTTAACAAGGTTTTGCACCCCTCCCCCCAAAACAAATCGGCTCTTATCCTGCTATATCTTCGATGTAGCACCACTTTTAAGCTCCTGAATGCTGATATACTGAGCTTTTAGCCCAACGTCATTGACTGGGGGAGGGTTTTTTCTTACCGCTCAGTTTTTCTTCGACATGAAGTACGTATATTGAAGCGAAACGTTCCAGGCGGCACTGGTAAGGGAGGGCGATATGTCAATGTTTCAGAAACGCATCTAACTTGCATTCACTGGTTCGGTGTCTAATTTCTTGTAGATTATATACCTATCTCTGCTTTTTGAGGTTATTTAAAATGTGTATTTATTGGATTTTTGGTCACAAAAACTTATTTCATGAATCTGTTGAAGGTTATCGCGTTATTGTCTCATCCTCCTTTTATATGATTGAATTTCTCACTTTTATCATCAAGCTAGGTTTGTATTTTGATCACCTCTTGGCACATATCTCCTCTATCAAGTTTATCATTCAAAA